>NW_015113829.1:27826-32362 GCF_001443285.1 Poecilia latipinna
AAAAAAAAAAAAACAAAAAAACACACAAAAAAAAACCAAAAAAAAAAAAAAACCCAGTCATATTGTTGTGATGCGAGCATCTGCTTTCAGGAGGTGAATCAGCACAAAACTTTGTGGTGAGGGGATGGAATCATCAGGATGCCTGCTCAAACAGCTGGAGCTTTTGCTAATTGAAGCTCGTGACTCTGATTAGTCAGAGAGTTTTGTCACTGAATCTAAAGAATAGATGGTTTATCCCTCTGAGCAGAACGGGAAGATTGACATGGACTTCTTCACTCACGACTGCTTCCACATCACCATAAAGGGACACGAGGAGCTGGCTAAAGGACTGTGGAACAACATGGTGAACTACTACGCACCCCGACTGAATGTTTGTTTGTTTGTTTGAACCAAGCATTTAGATACATCTTCAGCAGATAGAAATGCTATAGAAACAGATGTATTTGCAGATTCATATTTCTTCTACCACTGGCACTGAAGCACAGCTAGCTGCTCCGGGAAGTTAGAAAAGTAGCCGTTCAAATGTTGATCATTTACGGGCTCTTTCTTGATTATGTTACGTTGCACTACATTTAACATCTACGCCCTCTGGGAAAACAAATTGCACATCGTCTCCAGAGATATGTTATTTCAAACTCCAAACTGCTGTTCATAGTTTATAAAAATATCTTTCTTTTATTGAAAAGTAAACACCGAGCTGCAAACACGTTACCATGTATTTCTGTGTCCTGCACACAGTTTCAGCCTGGGGGAGGGAAAATGATTGTGAGGAGTTTTTCTGAACCCGTCAAGCTCATCTGTCCACCAAAGGTGAGCATTTTTAGCAGTCTCTCTGAGGAGCTACTGGTACTGAATCAGGAAAATTATTTGCAAATTAGTGTAAAAACCAAAAGCCAAAGTTAAGAAAAACTGTGCATTTTTTTATTTTAATTGTAATTATACCTAATTATTTTGATTATTCGTGTGTCTGCAGGAACACCCGTACATCTTCACCCGCCCGGTCATTGCCAAGTCGAGTCCGTCTCTTCTTCACTCCAAGTCCACGTCACCGGCAGCCGTCGTCCTGCTGCTCCTGCTATACGTGGCTTAAACGCAGATTTCCGGTTCTGGTCAGAACTTTACTGCTACGAGAATAAAGGCTAAAATCAATCAAGGTTTTTAGTGAGTCATTTGAACTTTTGTTTTAAAATTTTTAACCATTCTGGGATGATTTTACAACATGAATTTTCAGTGGTGTTTAAGAACAAAGATTAAGTGCAGAAATTTCAATTTATTGAGGGTTTTCTCTAGCCCTACAGATGATCTCAGCCACTTTTTTCCAAAACAACTCAGATACCACCGAGAGACAAACTTCAACTGGTTTTTGGATTATACCAGAAGCTTGTTGATGTCTGCAACACAGAGAGCGCACATAATTGGGAATCTCTGACGAGAACAGTTTTAAATATGTAACTAAAAGCAACAAGATTGTAAGGACATTCATGCTAATGATTGGAGTCCGTGCACTTCTGACCAAAACTGTATCAAACTGTTGCTGTCTTGTTCTAATTTACAATTTCTACATTGATGTAGTCATTGACCGGCCAAGGCTGAGCCAGAATGTGACTTTAATGTATCACTGAGGAAAATGAGCAGTTTTTGCTAAAAGGCTGTAATTATCTGATCTTTAGCTGATAAAGATGGAGTTGTTGAGAGTTTTACCCGAGCCTACAAACACACATAAGCAATATTTTCTGTTTCCTAACAATGACCTCTGGCATTTCTGTATTTATTTTTAGGAAAAAATGTTCCTTGTCTACCTTCAGAAACATTTATTTCACACAAATGTTAATAATAATAATAATAATAAAAAAGATAAAACCTTTAAATTGTTGATGCATTTTTTTAACACTGCATGCATGGAAACCCAACCAAACATAATTTTGGGATATCACAACAACATTGTCTGTAACACTTACATTGCCTTCTTACTGCGCAGAAGTATTCACACCCTTGAAACTTTTCACATGTTGTCACGTTACAACTACAAACTTCAGCTTTTATTAGGATTTTATGCCATAAAAGAAGCAAAGAGGTGAGTATTTGTAGAAGTGGAAAGAAATTACACTTGGCTCGCAACCACTTTTACAAATACAAATCTGAAACAACAACCAGACATTTGTATTATTTCCTTCTGCAGGAGTACTTCTCAGTACCTGCTCAGGTTCCTGCAATCTGAGCAGGAACCTGATTTAAATATGGAAATGCTGTCACTCTTTTACCCACCAGAGATCTCTTGTCTTTTCGAGCAGCATGTGATTTAGTTGCATGTTTGCTCCTCGGATCTTCAGGCTGTAGCTGGCCCACTTTCTCTCTCTCCAGAAATTGCCATGCAATGAGAACTCCTACAACACAAGGCAAAAAAAAAAAGCATGTGAATCTCAAAAATAAGATAAAACATTTTGAGTCGTTGTCGTAAACTGTGTTTTCATAGGATGATCCAAGTGTAACTCAGGCTGCATTGATGTCTGGTTGGACAGAAAGTTAGCAGAATGTATTGAATTAGTTTATTTATTGTGAATCACGAGCACAGATGGAAGCTATTGTGGATTCTCAGATTTAGTACATTTACCTCTTGAATGAATAAACGCACAACAGAGTGGATGAGCTGGACAGCATAGCAGATAATGAGGCTTATTGAAACTTGCTGCAATGTACACAAGTCTGACACATTATGCTCTGACTGCAGCCTTTTAATGTGATCTTGTTAATTTTTCCTTTATGTGTTTTAAAGGACAAAAAAAATACAATTATGAGGTTATTTTGTATCTAACAAATCAGTTCTGTATCTGGAATATGTACGTTCTCTTCCACTTCATTGCATTGCCTCTGGAAGTATAATCAGCATGAATTTTAATCAGACTGGGCTGTCAGATTTCATAATGATGCCGTTCAAAGGAAAGCCTCTTCATGTTTGAACAGGCCCACCGCCGGTTTATGCGGGACAATATGGATCCATCTCTGACGCAGGCGGGTCTTTATTGGAGGCACAATGGGAACTTTGGGATCTCTGCGGACGGTGCTGAGGGGAAAATATCCACTCCTGAAAGCCTCTCTTTGTCATTTAGTTTTGACGAATCTCCCGCTGACCAAAGACAACAATAGCTCACGAGCAAACTGTTTCCATGATTTATGTGTTTGCTCCTTGGGAACACAAGGGGCACTTATGCAATGATAATAGTTATAATTAGGCCGGAAAACCGTTTTCTTCCCAGCTGCTCTGTGTGATTTTCACATAAAGTCACAATAAAAATACATTTTAAAATAAATTGAAGCTGCAGCATCACAAGATGTGAAAAACCATAAGAAGCCACGATGTACATCGATCATTCTACAAGTGGCTGTAAAACGTGAGGATGCAGACTGTGGCAGGCTGCAGATTATTACCATCATAATAGTCAAAACATTATGCTCATGCTCTGTTTGGACATATCACAACCTGAATAGTTTCTGAATGATGGTTCTCTGAAAATGATGCTTGTCATTGTCACACAATGTCCTTTCAAATGATGTAAGAAGTTAAACTAGTGACAAAGATGATTGCAATAAAAGGCAACATACGATTTTAAAAAGTTTCACGGTACAAATATCACCAACAGGATTTGACTGCAGAAGGGATCATTGCTAATTTATCCAGCCGTTGCTGGTTATATTAAAGATGGTCTAATTAAAAGTGAAGTGAAGAAGTAATTTTAGCCATTTTTTTCTAATAACCCTAAATAAAATTCAGTTTAAACTACTGAACTGGTCATTCAAGAACTACTGAAACTACTACTACACAGCAAATCCAGGAGGCCCAGATTAACACTGTCAGATTTGATTTCAACACTTTTAAAGTGTCTATATGGGTCCACACCAAAAAGTGTTAATTTAACTCTTTTTGGAGAGTTAGTATCTTAACTCTTATAAAGTGTCAGATATCAAATCTGCTGGAGTTAATCATTTAACACTTCCTAACACTAATTCAGTCTTAGATCTTAATATTAACTCTCACAGAGTACTTCTTTAACTTCTTAAGAGTTATTTGTAATTAATATTAAATAGGTATTTTATTGTTTGATCTTTTAAAAATTCTTTGGAAAATAAACATTTAATAAAGAGGCAATGATTTTCTCAAATGCATTTATTTCAAACCTTGCACCATAATTGCAAAACCCATTACAATGTGGAATAATGTGCATGTTTCACATGTCGCTTTCCTTCACATATTGCTTTTTAAAAGGTCTGACATATCAGCTGTGCAATACAAAATGCAGTATGCTTAATACATTTTTCTTCAATACAATATGCATGAAATTGTTCAAAGTACAAGGTGGAGAAAGTAAAGCAAGCAGTTCATGTAATATGATAGAGTAAATTTTCTTTTAACAGGTGGATTGCCAGATATTACAGTACATAACAGACCAATCTGATAATCAGATCCATAATTTTTTACCCAGTTTATGTTTCTGTTGGTAAGAGACAGTTCCTCTCTGCACTCCCCCAGAGAGATGTCCA
>NW_015113829.1:36386-62866 GCF_001443285.1 Poecilia latipinna
AACACCAAAACATTTAACACTTTTAAATTTGCTGTGTGTTAAACTGAACTACAGCAGTACCACCTTACGGATATCAGTGACCATTAGTGAACAAAAAAAGAAGCGTGAAACTCAAACAAACACGCCACACGTTTCAGATTTTACAAACACGCCACACGTTTCAGATTTTGTAACGTTTTTCAAATTGAATTGTCACAGTTATGTTCTAGTTTGTGTTTGTCGCAGAAAATCTTAATAAAATGTCTTTAAGTTTATATCATTAGAAGATATAAAACAAGTCCAAAGGCTATGAACTATTTTTGCTCTTTAGCTGGTCACACGCATCACCTCCACAAATAAACAGAATTAAAAGCAACACGAAGATGAATAACAGTCACTCGAAAGCCCTGTTGTACTTCTCGTCATGATTTACCACTGTTTATGTGTTTGCAAATATTTGTTCAACCTAATGCACCTTCTCATTCCAGACCTTTTACCAAAAAATCTGTGGAAAATCAAACAAAAATGCTGAATGGCAGCCGGTTGTCACCCTCACCTGTTCACGCCCTGAAACCTACCGAGGTAAGCTCACGATGAGCGATGATGGCCTCTTGTCCCAGGATGATGTCATTTCCTCCCTCCACCTCGCCGTATAAGAGCGCTGCTGTTGCGGGGAAGTGTCAGCAGAGAGACTGGAGGAGGACGGGAGGCTGCCAGGTCGCTGGAGGAGAGAGAGAAAAAAAATAGCTCTCCAGAAATACCGAAAGACGACTAAGTTTTTTTGTTGTTGTTCAGAATGCGTCCGTAATTCGCCGTTTTATCGCCGAGCTTCTGATAATAATAATAATAATAAAAAAAAAAACAAGAAGAAAAAGAAAAAGCTTCGCTGTTTTTGCTTTATTCCTGGAGAGCTTCTTTCACCTCGTTTCCAACATGATCGGGAGCGGACTGCTTCTTCTCACTATTTTGTCCAACTGCGGTAAGAAATACATAAGTAACCCTGCGGAAAGTGAGGCGGGTTCTGACGATGAATCCAAAAGACGTGTCGCTGCAGAGGTTCAGCACCAAGGACAGCGACAAGCGGCGCGTCTCTTAATCGGCGACGAAGTGAATCTTTGGCACATTTAGTCCTGCTACTATCGTCGTTTTTTACTGACAGCTGCTGTGACAAAACAGCTGAGACAAAATGGGGTTTAAACACAAACCTGTTCTTACTTCTCTTGCAGTTCTGTCATTGCCAGTGACTTCAAGTCAGCTGGAGAATGAGGACGTGGAGGTGAGATGCTCTGATTGTACCTGTGATAGTAAGGCTTTACATAACACGCCCAACTTCTATTGTATCACCCTTAAAAAAAAAAACTAGAGCTGCTTTAATTTGAATGACCATGTAAAATCATAATGTTACGTATTACACTGAAGTTGTGCAGTGATTAGATATACTTAATCCTTGCAATTTAGTTCAAAGCACTTTCTCCGCTTGGGGACTTGCTCGGTTTGTGAAATCAATACATACTAGCTGGAAGCCCGCAGAGAGTCTTGACCTCCAGGATTTAAGATGGCAGGAATCCAGTTACCAGGGTAAAAGTTTTTTTTTTCTTTTTTTTTTTTTGTAAAATAGTGACCCAAGAATGGAAAGAAAGGATGTGGGGAAAAAATGTCAAATGAAGGAATGTAGAGCTTTTATTGATAAAGTCTCAGAATAATTTAGGTATCCTGGACTCTCATGCATCAGGATGTGCATGAGTAAAAATAATAATAATAAAAAAAGGCTCCCATGTGAAAAGAGAAAGTGGCTATAAGAAGGATCACAGGCATTCTGATGCATAGGTGCAAAAATAAATAAGTAAATACATAAAAATAAAACAAACATTTCAAAATGTAACATTTTGCATGGCAGTTTCTTTCAAATCAGAATTGAGCTTTAGAAAGTAATTTTGACAAATATAGACAAACGCATTAATAACGTCCGCTGTTGTTAGAATAAAGGAACTTGATAAAACAAAATCCAAACAGATCTTCGAATTGTTGAGTAAATTCAATAAACTGTATCCACATCAGCTAAATAATTAAATGTTTAAATATTCTTAGTACACCTTTATTTATCTCAGATTTAACAGCATCATCCCTCTTAACTGTGTGGTGTCCATGGATATCTAGCTTTCAATTAGACTAGAAAATGAGCTTCTTTTTAAAATTATTTTATTTTTTTAAAAACCCAAATATCGAACTTAAAGACATTCAAGTGAAAATGTTGAGTTGGTTACAGTCTGTTTGGTCAACTTGAAACACTTTTCAACCATATTTGGGTATCAGTGGATGTCTTTATGTAGAAGACTTTTCCACCTTTTGACATTTCAGCCATATTTTTACTTTGTTAGGACAGAAGGTAATGTTGTCTTTTCACAGTATTTTTCTCTGACTAAAGTGATAAGTTTAACCTAAACAAGAAAAAAAACATCAAGATCTTGTTTCAGTTTATTATTTTATTTTTGATGTAATTTTTTTGCAGTGGAGCAGCTAACAGCATTTATGTTGGCATCTAGTATTTGTCAGCATACTAAAAGTACAGTTTATGCTGCTGCTTTTGCTGAGTAAAGTTGCTATGCACTTAGTCACCACTAGGGGCACAGCAGTCCAAGTTGTCTTCTGCAGCCAGGTGAGCTACTGACTGCAAAGTTTTCCACAGAATAAAAAAAATCTGAACAAAAAGCAAGAAACATTTTGGGGGCTTTGCTTCTTCTTGTCCGCAGGTGATGAAATGTATCGTCGAGGCGCTGGCTGATGTTCTGTCAAGACCGAAGCAAGTTCCTGTCAGTCAGGAATGTCTAAACACTCTCAAGACCAGTAAGTCAATATGAGAAGTGAGACTGCTGTTAAATTTTCTGGGATGCGCGAGGAAGTAAATATTAGTTCCTACCATTTGATGAAAGCATTTACCAAAGTCTGCATGACTATTTCCATTTATGGAGGTCTTACAGCTGCAACTGGCTTCCAAAGTAAATTACATCTGTGGACTCACTATAAATTCCTTTGCATTTTAATTTTTTAGCCTGCTGGTTGCTCCCTTGAGCATGTTCAGTCGCATATTTTCAATGCTGATGGAGAATTTCTCTAATGTCGCTGTTGCTCCACATGTTCTCCAACTATTGCTAGCTGTTATTAAGTCATGGTAAATGAACAATGATGTGGAATCGTAAGCAATTTACATATCTTTAAAATAATGTCCTTCTAATCCTTTGTAGCTTTTCTGCAAACTATGCCTGAAGCTAAAGGATAGAAATGAGGAAAAGTTGTAAGTTGGGAAAATCCAGCTTGGACAAACAGATGTCAAAGCAAAGCAGATTTGATGGAAATTATGGATGTGAAATAAAGAATGCTTAAAAGGAATTGCAAAATGCTTTAAAAAAAAAGTACTAATTTAACGATGTGCACATGTTTGAAAGGTTATTACATCTTTAAAAAAATTTTTATCACCTTGGAAACAGATTGTTTTGTAATCACTATTTTTAGTCAAAACTGAATTTTATTGACACAATGCTAAATTACATCTGCAAAACCCCGAATTATCACAGACAATAAAAAACAAAAAAACAAATACAGTCTTACTTTTTATTGCTAATTAGTCTTATATTACCCTCTGTATGTCCTGCAGTCAAGTTGGCATCTCTTGCTTTTATAGATTCATGTTAAGAGAGCATCCAAATAAATGATTATTAGCTCACTTTGGAGAGATTATGCCCATAAATCAGTTATTTTTGCTCGCAGCTTTCTTTTGAAGGTTGTAAATCTTCAGTAGGATTATATTAAAATAATCACTTTTCGCTTTCTTGCTCTTTAAAACACTCTCTTAGATTTTTTTAAAATTAAATCTAAGAACATATTCCTGTAACTCCAGCAAATTAAAGAAAACACTGGCACTACATTCGTCTGGTTAGTGCAACTTTGCCCAAAGCAGTTAATTAAATTTTAATGAGATTCTAGTATCTTGTAGCTCTGGTGTCTGTGTGATGCAGTTGATGTTTAAACTGAACTAAATGAATTATTTTATCGTTTTGTGGTTATAGCTGTGGTCGTTAGTGGCAGAGTTTGAAATGAGGGGGACATGGCTCACCGCCTAGGGCGGCATCTGTGAGGGGGAGGCATTAGTGTAAGAAAACATGACTGTACATTTTTTGGCTTTCCAATGACATGATTTTTATTATTATTCTTTTGGTAATCATCTAGAGTGGCCTATCCTGAATCTTCATTGAACTATACTGGGAGATTTACAAAAGCTTTTTTTTTTTTTGTTTTCTATACCTTTTCAAACACGGGTTGCAAAATCTGCTTTGTGGTGAGATCTGGATTTTATTTTTTTAAACCAAGGAGCCTGCTCAAACAGAAACCAGAGCTGACAGCATTCCTAAAGGAGCCAGACTTCACAACCTGCAGTTGCATCAGTCTGAACAACGGCCGCACCGAGAGGTTAATGGATTGATGCAGTCACGGCTGGATGAAGACCTGCTGCAGAGCAGCATGCATGTCAGGGCCACTCGCTGAAGACTATTCAGTTACATAGGCATTGTTTTACCTTCATGCTGTCCTTGCTGTTTAAAAAAAAAAAAAAAATCAATCGGCACTCTGAGCGCTCAGAGCAGACACAGTGAGCGAGGGAAACAGTACACCACCAGATGGATGAAAAGAGAAGAGAGGAGGAGGAGGGAGGGAGAGAAAAATCAGAGAATTGTACAAGAGAGCCCACAGCACGGCGCAGGAGTGGCTGCTGCCTATGGAGTGCAGTGCTGTTTGTGGGTCAGCAGAAAGTCCACTTCTCGCTGCTGCTGTAATTCACAGAGGGAGTCGCTGCGAGCCGAAGTGATTCATTGTGTTTCTGCTTTGAAAGCAGTAAATTCACTGGCAATTAACTTCGATGAAATCCCCAAAGCGAATCGCTGAGTCTACTAAAACAAACAAAAGTCAAAACAGAACAAACAGATTTTGCTGCCTTTCTCCCAGCTTCACGTCTTATGTTTTTTTTTTTTTTTTTTTAATGAAACACCTAACTCTTAAAAACCCGTTTGCATGTCTGTGCAGACGAGAAGCTCCTCACCATCCTCCGGCACCATAACTTCCTGAAGGAGCTGCAGGAGATCGCTGCTCAAGGTGAGTCACTCATTAGTCACAGTCAGTGTGTGTGTGTGTGTGTGTGTGCTGAATGCAGGTGAAGTAGGAGGACAAGCTTAAAGCGTTTAAGTAACATTATTTGTTTATTGATTGACTGTTTTAGGTGATCACGAGAAAGGTCGGCTGCAGAAATACAAGGAGAAACCAACTCCAGCCACACAAGTCCTTCAAACTACAGCTGATGGTGCAGGTGAGTCTGATCAGCGACTCCGGAGAAAGTGCAAAATATAGCAAATATTGAATCAATATGTTTAAATGTCATCTGTCAAAAGTATTCAGATCCCTTGAGTAGGACCGCAGACATCTGTATATTTTTTTAAATTAATATTTTATATTAGTAGAGTTTGTATTTTGCAGATTTAACTCAATAAATTAGAATGTTTTTGAAAGATGAATTTATTTCAGGTAATCAGTGCTCTTAGTAAAACTACACACAGACAATGTTTGCAAACCTTTATTTCTGTTCATTAAGATAATTTTTTTTTGCTCACAAATAATGAAAACACACCTTTTAAGACTACAATGCTATATGATAAATATACACCTTTTTAATTTAGAAATGGACTGAAATGATTTAGTTTTCAGTTTCATTTACAACTGCAAGTCTTTATCAGCTTTGCACATCAAAAGAATTAATATTTTTCTGATTTATCTTTGCAAAATAGGTCAAATTCAGTCAGATTGGATGGAGAGCATCTGTGAAAATCAACCTATAACTCTTGATTTACAGTTGATCTGGACTTTGACTGGGCCATTTTAACACACTCAAAAGAGGTTTTGCTTCATCTGAAGCCGCTTGGTTGCAAACAATTTTATTCAGGGGCTTCGGAGTAAAAGGCCTGAGTACAAATGCAAGGCACGCTTTTTACATTTTTTATAAGTAAAGCAGATAAAAAAGTAAATTGAAAATGTGACAAAAAATTCCAGAGTTGTGTTTTATTGTTGTGTTTCATTCTTTCCTGCTTTACCGATTCAGTCAGGCGGTGAAAGAGTGCTGAGGTGAATTTTAAAGTGTGCTGATGTTTTCTGTGGACAGAATGAGGCCAGGCATAACGTGTTCCCACACTGAACTTCACCGGGCTTTTTATAGGCGCCGCAATGCTCCCTGTTATTCACAAAGAGGAAAACAGGCAATATAAACAGGAGTTATTGCAAAAAAAAAAAAAAAAAATAGTTGGATTGTGCTGATAACAGAACATATGAGCTTGACAGATACCATGTGGAAATATCGCTGTGATGAAGTGGAGGGAGAAGCTTTTAACATCAATCCCTTTAAGTGAAGTAAAGTCTCTGTTTTTAGATCGATCCATGTTGAAAGCTCTGGGAGGACCCGGCGAGCGATCCATCCTGTCCCAGAAGAAGAGGTCAGGAGAGCAGAGGGATGGGACCGAGGAAGAGTCACCTGAGGATGTGAAGAGGGACGAAGACGAGGCCGAACGCGACGAGGACCGAACGAGCTTGGAGGAGAATTCAGAAGAGGACGACGAGAGAGGCGAGCAGATTGTTGCTTCGAAACGGATCTGCTCCACAGAGCGATCCCAGACGAGATGCATTCTCATTGTCAGGGCTCGATAGTTCAGGTTGTCAGATTTATTTTCACTCGGGACATAAGGGGACATGTTGTCAAAAAAAAAATAAAAAATACACCAATGACTAACGATGGAGAGCTCCGTCTTGTATGCAAAGGGAGATTATAAACTGTGGCAGCTGCCATCACACTCTGCTGGAGGATTGATGGAAGTGCTCCCATATACATGATGAATTTCACTGTTTCTGCAGAGGGAGTGGAGCCAATATAGCTGCCAAGCTGACAGCACACAAACAGAATTGATTAAGTTTGTTCATGTGATAAAATTCAAATGAGGCCAGGGCCCGTAAATCTGGCTGGAAATCAATCAATCTTAGAGATCATGGTAATTGTCAGAAACTGAGCTTGCATTCCCAGAATTATGAAATGCATTGCAGAAAATAATCCATCATGATAAATATCTTATTGGCTCACTCACTGTTAATCCGCATAAAGCACAGACTGCACTTCTGGAGGCAACGCTGCCAGCTGGCAAGGGGGGGGGGTTATTACAGAGAGTGGGATCCTGCTGACAGGGTGGACTCCTCCCTGTCGTTTCTGCCCCCTAATTTCGATGTGTCATATTTCCAGGTGATCGGTCCAATAAAAGAGAGGATCCAAAACAAAAGACGGCGGGGGCAGAAAGCGAGGAGAGGAGCGACAAAAGGTCAGCGGTCTTCTCGCGAAAACACGATGGCAAGGAAGAGACGGAGGAGCAGACGGCGGTAAAAAGAGGGAGCAGGGAAAGCCTGCGTCACTTAACCCAGAGGGCCCGGAGCTGGCAGCAGAAGAAGAAAGCAGGAGGAGAGGAAGAGCCTCTGTCGGGGAGCCGGCAGGAAGTGTCTCACCATTCGAGGGAGGAAGCAGAGGAAGGGAAGCAGAAGAAGAAAAGAGATCCAGAAAGAACTCCAGAGGAGAGGGAGCTGCAGATGATAGCGCGGAGATCGCCGGAGGAGAGGAAGGTGATGGAGGAGGAAGGGAGTGGCACCAGGAGGTCGGAGGTAGGCTTTACCCTTCACGAAAAGTTTTAACTTGAATACAGATTTTCTTATCCCCTCCTTTTCCTCTATACTACCACTATTCTGGACCCTAATTGAACTCGGTTCATTATATTTCAAGTCATTTCTGCAGCAGTCTCATCTCGTCACATTTCTGCTTTATTTATCCAAAGATCAACCCAATAAAGAAAACATAAAAAGCATGCAGTTCACTCTTCTGCCAGCTTTTCGACCCACTCGTGTTTTCATAACAAGAACCAATCATGATTCAAGAATCTTGGATCTTACTGAACAAAAGCAAGTGTCCTGTTAAGCACGATGGTGTAATCACATAAAAAAAAAGCTGCGAGCACATTTTTAGATGCTCAGCCGTTGCGTCGCTTAATGTCTCCTGCTCACTGCATGGTTTTAAAGTCAAGGCCAAAATGTACGTGAAAATGAAGGAAAAAGTAGGACTCCCCCCCCCCCCCCACCCACATAGCTTGACTTGAGAGAGTTACAAAAGGATCCGCTTGTGACGTGACGGCTTCAGAAAAAAAAAAACAGCTGCCACGTGCTTTTTAGCCGCAGTTGCACAAATGTTACATCACTTTCATTGTGCGTTTGCCTCGCCTCCCTCATTATACCTGCAGGAGCCTGAGATTGAGAGTCTGGCAGCCATCGAGTCGGAGCTGGAGAACGTGGCCCAGAAAATCCACGAGCTGCGGCGGGGCTGAGAGGGAGAGAGCGGCCTGCCTGCCTCCTCGTCCTTCTGCGCTTCACCAGACGCCTGGTTTCCATAGATAGATCGTGCAAATGTGTGACAAGGTTTTATCTCTCCCTGTTTTTCCTCCAGAATGCTGCTCTGCTTCTTTAGTTATTTATTTATTTTATTTTTTTTTTAACATGGTTTCTCTCACGTAAAGTAGCACGCAGTAGATTGGAGCTAGATTTGCATCGGAACGCATTCCCACATCGCAAAGACAAATTCCTCAAGATATGTTTATGTTTTATGGCAGTCGTCTGCTCATTCTGCACATGCGTTTTGTCTGCTTGTCAGATTACAAAATGATTGATGCGAAAGGCTGGGACTTATCCGGGTAGGATAAGGCTGAGATCGTACACAATATGGCTTTGTGTAAGGATATAAATCTCTCTCTGGGACGGTAAAAAAAAAAAGAGGATAGAGGATAGAAATGATTCCCTGACGTGATAGAAACAACTAACCCCAATCAAGCCAAGGCAATAAGTTTAGATTTTTAGCAGGAAAAATAATTGTGTTGTATTCTAACACTGTACTGAATTTCTCTAAAAAAATAAAAAATAAACAAACTGATTCTGGAAGCCTCTTTTTAAAAAAAATAAAGTTTCTATATGCATATCTGTGATAACCCATAACACCACTGAATGTGAAGAAGATTAATCCACGTCTTGAACTGTGGAGGTTGCCACTTTTGCAGGTTTTCATCTCAAAGCAAATATTTACTTAAGGAGGAACCTGTTACAGCAGGAGTGAAACTAGTATTTTGCTGCAAAAAACAACATCATTCTCGAGAGTAGCTGAAGTTTGCACTTGTTTGTTTGTGGGCGTTGAGGCCGGCGTGACTCATCGGGATGACACATTGGCTGCGGACGCACTCTTATTGAGGGGTGACACAACGTTGCAGCCATTAGCTCCACCGTCGAAATCCACACTTTATTTGTCGCGAGGACTAATGCTAATGGGAAACCATCTAGTGACATTTTTTTTTTTTTGAATGAGACTCGCAACGTGGGCAGGAGAAAAAGTGAAGTGCAAAAGTTTATCTCCCTTTTTTTTATTACTCAAAATAGAAACCGTGGAAGCAGCTCAGAACAGGTTCGGAAATGAAGTTTGTATCTTTCTTTCACCAGACAGCAGCAAAATATGGACACAGTGAGTCATTAAAAGCCAGGTCAGGCAGGAAGATTCAAACTGTATATTTATGCAAGCAAATAACTCAGACAGTGTTGGTGATTTTCTGCTGAACGGTAACTCAGCATTGCATTTTCTTCATTATTACTAAATCCTATTTAACTCTAGTTATTTTTAAAATTGAAACTTGAAGTATGCTGCCGTTTACAGCATCCTCTTCGTGACTCCATCTGAGGTTTTGCCATGCCATCAACCCTGTAAAAGATTGCTGAACTCAATCTGAGTTTAATCCGCTTGAAACCTTGAGAGAAAATGTGCAGAACGCCTTAACGCCTTCATAAATCTTTACAGACACACACGGCAACCCACTTGCTCTGTTCACTGGTGAGAAAAATCAATTCCTTTCTGAATCTGCCTTGTTGGAAAGCTGCACACCTGGAGGGACGAGTGCCAAGCTCAAACAGCAAAACAGGAAAAACATGACGCTCTGTCGGTTTAGGATATATTGTCTCAAGTCAATTTAAGAAAACAAAAGTTGATGTATTAATTGAAATAAACCTATTTGCGGTAAATGAGCAATAACCGAACAATCTGTCACACATCATTTGGGGGCCTATCTGTAAATCAGTCTCTGCTTAAGGCCTCAGAAGATCTTGGAGCAGCTCTGGTCATTGCCCGAAACCAAAATCAAACCCTGGACTCCTTTCGCATTTGCTGAGCTTTCGTCTTTTTGTCAAGGGAAACCTTCAGTCTCTACATCACAGAGAAGCTCATCTGGAGCTAAAACAAAGTTTATTCTGTACTTGATGTGGAGCATGAGTCAGTGCAGGAGATGTTTCAGACACAAGATGGCAACATCGTACCTCCTTTTTTATTGGAAGCGAGTGCTGACTGTGGAGTCAGTTTACAAAGGGACTACAGTTTAACTGCTTTTGCTCTCAATGTTGATTGTGTGAATTTGTATGCAAAGGGTTACAATTTTTTGTTTGCATTTTTGTTTTGAATTGCAGAATTCTGTTATATCTCCCCCCACAAGGACATGCCATCGTACACCACTCCATAAAGTAATGTTTTTCCACAGCATAGCACTCCTGAGTTTGTAGTAAAATAATTGTTATTTGAGTCAAGGTGATCAAACTAAACTTGACAGACTGAGCAACGGGAGCCTTAATCTGAGTCGAAAAGCTCATGTTGACTCCTGAGAAGCTCAACAACTCTGATTTGTTAGTCCTGTTTAAAGTTCGCTGTAGGGAAAACAGCAAATGTACAAGGTGATCTGGTGAGGTGAAAGCAGAAAGTATCTTTTGGCAGAAAACTACCGCTGCAGATCACCGTGACTACGCCATGCCTGTGGCAAGCTGGTGGCAGCATCAAGCTGCAGGGCTTCTGGGAAAGAGAAATTGTTGAAGGGAAGATTGATGGAGCTAATAACAGTACGCTCCTAGTCAGAGGTTGCCAAAAACCTGGACACTAGAGTCGAGGTTCGGCTTCCAGAAGGACAGCAGCACTAAACACACAGTCAGAGCTACAACAGAGTGATTTAGAGGACATATACTCATGGATTATAATGGTTCAGTCAGTCAAGTCTTGAAAACTGTCACGCTGTATGAGCTTGAGTTGTTTGGCAGAGAAGAATGAACAAAATATCCAGTATAGTGCAATGCTGCTAATCAAATACACCAACACAAATCTGCACACATATCTTTTTTCTTCCTTTCACCATTGTTACTATTTTGATCTGTAGCTATTTTTCTTTTTTATTAATCACATTAGATTGTAAAAAAAACCCTACCTTGAGGCTTGTTGGTCTAATGTGACGTAATATGAAAAGTAATGGTATAATTTGTGTTAGCGGTTGCTGGTCAGTGGAAAAATAAAAATGACGCAACAGCTTTTTGTTTATATGTAGAGTTGAGCTAAGTCAGTGATTCTGAGGACATAAAAACAAGAGTTTTGTTTTTATAAAAAATATAAGACTTTATTTTCTGCTACACAGTGAAACATGCAACATTTTTGTCACACTTCTCAATAAAAACAGTACAAAAAAGCCCCCACTTCCACATCAACATATACTATAGATAGACTTTAAAAGCGCAGAACAAATTGGGTCTTTAAATTAAATTAAACTGTACAAATATTTACAAAAATTACATATCAACATGAAAAAAGGAATGAAAAATACAATCCTTCCAGTCTGTTCTTCTACTTCTTTTTTTATACATAATAGACCTGAATTAGTTACAGTCAACACATTATTATTATTATTATTATTATTTTGTTTACGTTCTTTTCTCAGTGCCATTGCAACTGCGTTCCTTATCTAACCATAAACTCAGCTGTTTCTCAGTTGGTTTCTCATCCACATGTTGGACCAAGGCTCTGACCTTTCCTCCACTCTCTAAGGGCACACACACACCCACACACACACACAAGGTCGACATTCAGTCCTGCACTCACACACACTCGCACAAGGACACATTCAGACCTGTTTGGACACTGGCTCGCTGTGGTCGGCATGCTCCCTCTACAGCTGCTGAGAGTTTGCAGGTCTGGTCTTTGGACTCAAGGAGGGGGCGGGGGGAGAGGGGGCTAATTAGACACCTCATTTAGAGAGGGGGTCAGTGTTTAAATATGCTATAAATATGCAAAAAGAAAAATGGATGGATTTGTAACAAGAAAAATAATGTGGAATGGGCGGAAAACACACAGTAGGTTTGTCATTTAAAAAATAAAAAGTTATAGTGCATAAAATCTTGTAGAGCTGCGGCGCAGCCCTCTGTCTGAGTCTATGCGGCTGACATGCTTCAGCCGTTCAGAGTCTCTGGACTACGTTTACAACGGGGCGGGGGGGATGACACGTTCAAAAGGCAAATATACTGAGCTGCAAACTGAGATGGAGTTCTGTTTCTTTTCAAGTCGTGGGCTTGGACTGTGCCTCGGCAGCTCACGCCATGTCGCCGATCATCTTCTTGTAATACATAGCCTCGAAGATGTCGTTCTCCCCGGGGCAGTTGTAGTGGCAGGCGCAGGACTTGATGAACATCATGTGCTTCTTCATCACCTGCCCGTTGGGGCACTTGAACTCCATGGGCAGGGTGGTGGTCCTGTGGGGGGTGCAGCAGCGGCCGTCCAGGCAGACGCCGCAGAACTTTGGCCGGTAGGACTTGGTGGTGGTGCAGCCCGAGATCTCAAACTTCATGGGCTTGGAGACCCGGGGAGTGCGGATGCACTTTTTCCCTTTCTGCAAGTAGAGAATGAAGGTTTAGCCGATTGCTCTTTGGTGAAAACATTGTGATATTGTTTCGTGAAAGTTCTTCAAGGGGCACATCTGAAGAAGAACTCACCCTGATGCTCTGCTCCAGCTGGGACTCGCATGGTCTCACCATGCACAGCCGGGTTTGCTTTTCGAGCCTGCACTCGTGGTTGTCATTGGTGACCCTGGTAGATATCCCAAGGCCACAGGTCTTGGAGCAGGCACTCCATTCAGTAGTCTGAACCAGGCAGTTCTCCCTCATCATATTAGGATCTGGACCATAAGTCTCCTCCTCTCTGTATGCTGTAAACACATGAAGAGACCCAGGATTAGACAAGAGCTCTGAGTACGTCTTATTGACGTGGGAAGACATATAAAGGACGTTTCTCTTCACTCACCGGCCAAAGCAGTGTCTGCGAAGGAGTTCTTCTTGGGAGATTCACATATCCACTCCTCGCAGCACTTCCCGGGCACCTTGACACGTTTTGGCATGGGGCAGTCTGGGCTGGGCAGCCGGATGTCCATGGAGCAAAGCGGGACGCAGCCCACAGCTCCGTCCAGACAGGTACACTGGTACTTGCAGCTGCTCTGGAATGACTCTCCGTTTTTGTACACCATGCCGCCAAACACGCAGGTCGCTCCCTCCCGAGCTGCAGAGACAAAGTTCAGTTTAAGGTTCATGCTTTCAGGACGACCTAAGGTGACAGACAATCGAGAAGGACCTGTCAGCTCACCTGTGCACACTCCGATGCGTCTGTTGGTGGGGGCTCCAAAATCACAGTAGAGACCCTTGTGGGGGTCACAGACGTCTTTCTCGGTGCAGAGCTCTCCCATCTGTTTGGCACACACCCTGCAGCAGCCGCAGCCGTCCAGCACTAGACTCACTCCCGGGGGACACTGAGGCGGGGCGGAGGGGCAGGAACACTGGCCGCTACACTCCTGACCTGCAGCCTGGGACCAAAGACACACACACACACAGGTAAACATCATGAGCACATGGCTCCACTTGGACAGGGATAAGCAGCTGGTACACTCATGGTGTATGGTGATATTTGAGGTTAAAACTCATGTTTAGAAAATGAAAATAGCATCGGTGAATTGTTTGAGCTTACCATGTAGGAGAACATGACGCACAGCACAGGGAGCAGGATTGTTTTCTTCATTCCAGCAGACATCGTTTCTAGTTCTCAGTTACAAATTCGGATTCTTCCAAAGCCTTCGTGGAGAAAGTCTTCCTTTAGTCTCAGAGCCCGAGCCTGTGAACCTCTTACGGTGAAGTTAATCTCTTGTCAAGCCGCTGCTCCGGTCACACTCTTCCTTGTTTCTGTTCTCGGTGAAAGCCGGAGTTCAGCTTCGGTAGAGGAGTTGATCTGAGTTCTGACTGCACTCTCCGGCTCCCTTTATACTCCCCGGCCCTCGCGGCACGTCACTGGGGGCTGAATGGAGAGCCAGCCCTGGACAAACATGGACATGCTTGGCATTCTTTCCTCGCTTCCTGACCCCCACTCCAGACATCCCACATTCCTGCTGTCTGAAGGCAAGGCTCTGCTGCTCGGGCCAAACAACACCATCTCTCTTCGAGAAGCTTTCATCTGGGATGGAAGGATAAGTCTGGTTTAGAGGCTTGGGACCCCACACTGGGAATTCCTGAAGACTGACTTCACAAACGGGCTGCTAGCACCTATAAATAATACATTTTATAAGAAAAAAAAAAGACAAGAAGAAAGAGGAAAAGACAGCAGGGTTCAAATGCGAAGCCACAGATAAGTTTACATGAAAGAGGAACAGTGGGCGAAAACAACAGGTGGAATCTCATTAAAATGCAGGCGTAAAAATCATAAAATAAACGGCTTGATGTGTAGCAGGTGGTTAAGACTTTAAGACCTCAACAGCATTCCACCAACTGGACTTCAAAGGTGCACAGACACCGTGTACTTTGGTAAATGAACATTATGCGGTTGCACAAAGGAAATCATTTGAGCCATTAAATTGAGCTGGTTATCTGTCCAGGCGCTTGTTCCAGTAAAGAGGCTTGGAAGATGGTGTTTTGAAACTTAGTCTTCTGCTCTCACGTCTGGGAAACTGCTACAGTTCTGTGCTCTAAGGTTATTATTTGCACATTATGATCTCTTCACCATGTTTTTAAGCAATAATTCTTACGTTATTTGTACAAGTTATTGACCTAGATTTTTTTTGTTGTTGTTTTTTTTTGTTACAGTTTATAAAGCAGGTATAAAAGTTGTGATAGAATCACTTCTGGATGTATGCCTCCACTTCAGTTTTTCCTGCACACCTGGAAGACAAAGTGAAATTCAGTTTGCTGCATTCTGCAAGTTTGCCACTAGGCGTCAGCAAATCTCACATATTGTCTTTTTGTACAAATGGAGACTCAAAATCAATGCACAAACACAAGACAAGTGCACACACATTCATTGCAGTTGAAATCCTCCAATATGACAAATGTTAAAACACTGTTATTACTAATTTACAAGGTAGTTTTGGGCCCATTAAAATGTTAATAGCATGTATTAATGTAGCTGATTTAATATTGTTCCAGTGCCTGTATTTCATATTACTGTCTTGCTGGTACTGAGTTACGTTTTTTTAAAAATATGTAGAAATAATACCTGAGTCAATATTTTGAAGAACCACCTTTTGCTACAACAACAAGAATTTTAGGGGATTTTTATACAAACTTTTTATCTGGAAACTCAATTTTCATGAAGAGAATCTTTGAATATTGTTTTTAAAAGTTTTGACAAAGCTTCCTTCTCATGAGGATTTCATTCTGGGTTTTGACTGAGCCATTATGACCAATCAATTTGCTCCATATAGCTGTCGGCTTTTCCACTCTGAAAGCACACAACTTGACTTCAGAGAAGCACATGCAGAGACTCTGAAAGTAAATGTCCTCTACTACCGATTTGAGTTGTTAGTTTGCAATTCTGAAAACAAAATTTGATCATCTAAAATGAACAAAGAGTGCAGTCACGGTAAGCTGAGCTGGTGTTCATAGGGAAAACTTTCAACCTATTGTTTCGAGGTAAAATGCTAAAGACTAACAATTTCAGTCTGAACTGTTCTTTCCAAAGGAAATGCTTAATACATTCGAACATCCAGATGCTTTTCTCACTTCCTGATTGGGGAACATTTTGCTAGGTTGCTTTGTTTTACCTCGTGGCTGGAGATTTTTATCTCACATTGAACAGGACATCTTGAGTCTGACTCCCGGGTAAGGCTGAAAGGTAAAAAGAGATTATGAGTCGACTCCGGGAAAGTGCAGATATGACTTGAACAAAGACTACATGCTCTTTGAGTTCTCACCTGCCTAATGAGGTTTAGTCTGTGATGGACTTGAAACAGCCAGGTGTGCCCCATCTTGGGCCAGGCTTATTTTACTACATCAAACTCAAAGTAGAGGTTTGCAGGAAAGAGGCTAGACGGAGGTTTGTGTATTTTCTTTACCTTTTTTTTTTTTAAGAGAAAAAGGGGGGGGGCTCACACACCAGGCTAGACTGAAACACTGCTCTGCTCCTTCTCCAGCCAGCAAATCGGAAATGAAAAACTCCCAGAGAAACTAGGAGCTGAAGGATAGGAATGTAAGAAACAAGCCAGCAGACTGGGTTGTTACTAGACAGGAAGCATCCCCATATAAGGAGGCCTGTGCTTTTCCTAAAAAGGATATGTTCTCTTTCTGTGCAGGCTCAGTACAGTAGAAACTTCTACCTCACTGCCTGAACACGGCTGTGAGTGAAAGTGTGGCGTGTGTGTGTGTGAGGGATTCCTGCGTGTCTGTAAAGCTGACAAGAGAAAATGTGTGTGCTGTATGTCAGCGCAGCGTTAGGAGCTGCACTGATATCTAACGGAAGCAGCTTGATGAAGGAACGTGCTCCTGCCACACTGCAAAACAACACCCCGACACACCAGCCGCTGTTATCTAACATGTGGAGTAATTTACAGTTGTTGCCGTCTATTTATCTTCCACTGCAGGACATTTTCGCGAGCTGTTTTTAATGAATGTCCTCTTAAGATAAAATGAAATGTTTTTGTTTCATGCTTTCTGTTGTTTGTGTGTGTGTGTGTGTGCTACCATGAGCCTTTTTTTTTCTCCCAAAAACAGCTTAAACCAAATAAACAATGACAATGCTAAAAAAGACGCAAGAAAAATAAAATATGCAATCTTTGGCCAAAGCAACAGAAGAACAAATTTCTGAAACAAAAACAAGAAAAAGTATGATTAAATTTAACCCCTAACAGTGTGGATTTATTTGCAATTGCTTAAAAATAACTATTAGTTTACTAGTTGGCAAACAGATTCTAAATAAGGTAGACATAGCTCGTGCTGTTTAAAGCACATACATGTAGAAGACATACATTTAGATCTGCACCGTGCAAATTTGTTAAATTACCCAAAATGGGATATAACTCGGACCACTAGATGGCAGCAAAGTGCTTCCGATTGGAGCTCTGGTGTGTACAGAATATGCCTCAACAGGCATTTTTTGTAGTATGCATGTCAGCATGGTTGTGGTTTGAGGGGTTAAGATGAATTTGCGAAAAACGTTGTGCGGTCTCAGTTCTGTTTTGTTCCGGTGTCATCATGACATAGGACTGGTTGAATAAGTTAAAAACAAACGAAGAACAATACACATTTAGAGAAAGTCCTATATTTTAAAACAGAAATACTATCGACTATGAACAACTAATACTCAGCATTTTACAAACCAGCTCAGATTGCATGGTAGAAGTTTGTCTTTGGTAAACTTAATAATCTCCGGAGATAGATAATTATAAATACAGTTTTTATTGTGCTCTGTTTCCAGTAGTTTAGTCAGTTTTCCCCACTGATCATGTCAACTTAACCCCAGTTGATTTCCAGCTTGTAGATGATTTTTTTTTTTTTTTTAGAATCCCATCACCCCATAAAGTTACCACCGACTTCGAGCAGGTCACACCAAATTACTTTAGGAAGTTGGCTGTCTGTCTTTCCCAGTCCCTAAAATTTCACCCTAAACTACTTCCTTCCTCATCCCACCAATAAATGAGAAATATTTATATGAATCATTCAGAAAACATCTCCTAAAAATACTCGGAGCGTTGTTTTATGACAGGGATTGGGCTGGAATATGTGTGATTGAAACATCCTCCATTTTGTTTACTTAAAAATGAGGGTTCAAATAGACTAAAATTGCACACTGTTTTTTTCACCTATACTCTTCAGTTTTTGTTACACTTCATGAATGATTTTTTTTTTTTTTTTGCACATTGAATGTTTGAGCGTTGCCTGTAGGACTTAAAGTTTCCTGTGGATATTAGTCCAGTGACTGTATTTATTCTCTCTAGTTTCCAGATCTGATTATGTGGATGGGATGGTTGAGGTGACCAAAGGAAATACACAGCTCTGTGTGAGGTAGAGTCGGATATGTCACGGCTAAGTATAGATGGATGTATTTGTCTAAGAGAGTTGCTTCAGGTTTAAATCAGAGCTGGATGTCTGGTGGTGCTGTAATGGTAGTCTGCTCAACTTTGTACTTGTTGGCATCGCTTCTATTAAAGGAGGTGAACTGTCTGATCTTTCGCCTTGTTCAGATTCGACACAATAGAAACTGAATGTGAAGTTATTACTTAGTGTGTCTCATTTTCAGTTATTTATCTGTGAGTGCGATTTTTACCTCACATGAATCTGCCAGCTGTTAGGTTTGAATATCTCTGTAGACTGGCACACATAATACGAAATGTACAAACTCAAATTGGAAGGGATCACATTTTACAAAACTTCTGTCTCCTGGGAGCCTACACATGGTAAACCAACTCATAGTCTAATGCTAGTCAATGAGACCGGGTTCAGTGACGCTAGGTCCTCAAAACAGAAATCCTCTCTGGATGAGGTCTGTCTCGATCACCTTGAAACTCTACAATGAAAGGTGTACAGAAGGCGTTCACAATCTAAATCTTTGACATTCTTTCTCTCAGTATTGTGGCATCAACTCTGGTGGTTCTTCTAACTAACCCAAGACAAGAGAAGATTGGTCTGATTTAACTTCAGACAGTGAGAAAAAAAAAAGTGTGTCAATTTCTTCTGTGTACATAAACTTCTGATTTCAGCTGCACCTGAGTACAGTAAAAATATGGATGGAGTTATGCTTACATGTCAATGAAAACTCTGGCCCTACCCTCTGAATTTATGATCCTTCAGGCCAGTCAACATTTTTCTTATTTCTTATTATCCAATTGTGGTCAGCTTGTGTAATTTATAGCCTCAATTTTCAGTTTTTGTTTTGGGAGGTTTTCTTGCTGATAGGATCGAGACCTGGCATAGTATTGCAGCAGCAACCAAACTGTTTAAGTTATTAATATTACCTCTAACAAGTCTGTCCGTTCTCTTCTAACCTCTGCTGTCAGAAATACATTTGTTTACAGGTACTTTCTCTCTTCAAACCTGAGAGACGATTGTGTTGAAAATCCAAGATCAGCAATTTCTAACATAACTGGTATGAACTATTGCCTCTGACTAAGTTAGTAATACATTTATTTTCTTCCCTATTCTGATGCTTGGCTTGAATTTCAGTGAGTTATCCTCCCCACAAGTGAGACGAGTTGCTTTTCATGTGGTTGGGTTAATCCCTATTGGTCTTAACAATTGATCAGTCCATTTCATACGGATTCTGTTTTACTGCTTTCATTTTTTTCTATATCACCTGCTAATAATCCTCAATAATGCACAGTTACAGAGAAAAACAAACAAAAAATTGATTACGTTTCTAAATTAGCCCTCTAGTTTCCATCACGTCTGAGCTCAAATGGTATTTGCAGGCCCAGGCCTGTCTCCTGTCCTGGTCCAGATTTACACAAGCTACTACAGGCCAGTTATAGCATGGTGTGATATTCACGCTCATTCATAGTTACCCCGTGACATCACAAGCCCGCTAAAGCAAAACAGCTGGGGGGTTTCCACCTTTAGGCTCTGTGGAGAAGACCGACTTTGTGTCTCACGACAACACCTTCCTCATTTAGTCTCACCTTCGGGGTCAGAAGGTGGAAATTACACAGCTCTCCGTGGATCGTGATGTCAAAGCCTGACGGTGACGTTACAGAGCGAGCCTCTGTGCCTCCTGTGGGCCATCCCATCACTGTTTCCATGATTCCCAAACACTGCCCGCAGTCAGCGGAGGCACACTCATACCTTCCCGTGATTTCACAGATCCGCAGGAAGAAAAGGACGTTGAAAACATAAACGTGTTGTTTTCCGTCTCCGCTTCACGTCTGCTAGTTTTTGTTTAATTTTCCTCTTGACAAGACCAGAGCAACAAGGCTGGGATTTCAGAGATTTAATGACATTTAATGCTTTAATCACCCCCATCTGGTTCACGGTAATTCAGACTAACGAAGCCTTCATGAAAGGAATAATCTGTTTCTGCTGATTCGGCCATGCTAACGCTCTAAATATACATTACACGAAGGCGCATTCTGTGTATGCAGAGGTATACCTTAGACATACTAAGCTGGTGGGTTTTTTCCAAAGCTGCTCCACATTAGAAACTTCACTTGTGTTGCCTACATTCAGCTGAATTAAACTGAATTCCATTAGTGGTTGCTGGCAAGCTATTTGAAGAATGTTCCATGGCTTTAACTTCAAACACCCCATCTATATACCACTGTGCAAACTGAACATGAGACCCAAAGCTCAAAATGATTTTCCTGCATGCGTATTTTTTCCCCACTTTGAACTATTTTTCCACTCTTTAGGTTGGAAATCATCATGGCTGCAAACAGGAGAGAGCGCTCTTGTTTTTTTTTTTTTTTTATATTTATTTATCTAATTTTTTAAATATGTTTTAAGCATTCCACCTGTAAAATCATGAACTTTAAAAAGGAATGCAGAATTCGACCTGCCAAGGCAGTAGATTTAATTTATAACATTCCAGTGTCGTTTGTAATATTTGTGTTTGATCAGCAAAGCAAAACAGGGCGAGAAAAAAAAACAACAAAAAAACAGAAAGTCTGGGAAACTGAGCTGTTGCTTTCTTTTACAGTTCGAAGCTTGTCTGCAGAAGCAGTTGTGGGGGGGAAAAGTCTTAAATGTTTTGGATGGTGATCTGTGGACATTTAACAATGAAGGAGGCATGCGCCAGTTTTTGACAGATGAAAGGCTTGGAGGCCGATGGAAACTTTCTGAGGTTCATCCGTGAAGAGACAAGCAGTGGAAACTAATAATGGATTTGGAGCCTGTGGTGATCTATTGAGATTTAACAATGGGGTTGGTGGGCAGATGAACTGTGAAGATGGAAAGTGTGCCTATTTAAAGTCCCGAGCGGTGGAAAACGTCGAGCCTGGAAACATGCATCAGGCCTAATCTTTTTAACGCATAGCCTGTGCAGAATGGCCGAGTCTAGAGTTACTTACGGTAATGGGCTGAGATATGATGTATTTTTTTTTTATGTCAGCGGGATTTTGTTTGAAGGCGGATTCCTGTTTTCGGTGAAATTTTCTTTTGAATCATTTTGCTATGGCGAAGGGAGAGGGATATCAGTTTCATTACCTCTGGATGAATCGTTCTCCACCGGGTTGTAAAAAAAAAAAAAAAAGAAATCCGCAGGTGGAAAGTTGCTGCGGACCAAAAGTCGGGAAACATCTGCGCAGATATAACGAGCGGAGCCGACGGGCGGCTGAAATCTCAGAAACAGAAACAGAAAGTGGAAACTATCTATTTATACAGCAGCCGTGGAAAGTGTTTAGACTAGAGACACTGATGAGAATTGGGGGGGGGGGCTGTAGCTCTTTCAACAAACAAAGAGGAACTCGTCCCGGCGGCAGATTTACTGCCACACACAGCGGCACGGAAGTCAGGTGGTCTTTACCAAAACACGGCTACATGTGGGTCCCCGACTGGCCGGGCTCTGTTTTTGTGACCTCTCAGCTGGAAGTCAAAGGGTGGGTTTCTAATTTTAAACGTACTGTACACATTAACCCCGTGAGCTTCCTCTTTCGGACCTCCCACTGAAACATATCAGCGATTTCAACAAGTAGGGAAAGCTGTCAGCAGTGATGAGGACATTTCTCCAACCTGTGCAAAGTCTTGGGACCGTGAAGTGTTTGTGACCCTTACAATGGTCTGCACTTTACAGATGATATCCCCTTATTCTACCGTGGGACAGGCCACACACAGAGCTACAGTAGAAAGACTGCTAAAAGCAATTCAAAGTCTGTTTAATAAAATATTCGAAGCTGGTAGAGTAGGTTGTCGCAACAGAAGTAGATTTTTATTTTTATTTTTTTTTCCAAGTATTGACCCAAAGGAACTGACTTCACATTCAGGGAGCACTTTGGGATTTAAGTAGGAGAAAAAAAAAAACAACCAAAAAAAAAAAAAAAAAATCCGGTAACACTTTATTTGAAGGGGGTTGAATAAGACTGTCATGACACTGTCATTAACATGACATAACACCTGTCATGAACATGAATAAGCCTTCATGAATATTTATGACTCTTGTCATAAAGCGTCATTCAGTAAATTATGACACTGTTAATACAAAGTTGACATTATTCAAAATGTCTTTGTTACGACAACTTGACATTAACCAAGAAATCATTACTGTTCAAACTTTACCTTTAATAACATAAAGTTACCTCATTTTTAAAATGAAATCAGTAATTATTTTATAACAAATTTATATCAGTAATGATTTCTTGGTTAATGTCAAGTTGTCGTAACAAAGACATTTTGAATAATGTCAACTTTGTATTAAAAGTGTCATTATTTACCGAATGACGGTTTATGACAACAGTCATAAATATTCATGAAGGCTTATTCATGTTCATGGCAGTGTCATGTCAGTCTTATTCAACCCCCTTCAAATAAAGTGTTACCAAAAACCCTCGTATTATTTTCCTTCCACTTCTCTCATGTGTTACCAATGGCAATGAACTCGACAATGAATGTGTTGTGACTTTCCAAGACAAGTCTTTTAATCTAAACAACACACACTGGACTGACTTTTCGGGGCCACCGCCTCTCTGCAGGAATGTCAGTTCCCCCACATTAGCTTGGCACACGACCGCATACCTCGGCTAATTAGCTTCCTGTAAAAGCGTTGGATGAAAACATCAGCTTTAATCACACGCTGCTGCTTCGTCTCATTCACTGCCAAGGAAAATGTTACTCCAAGCACAGAAAAAAAAAAGAAAGAAAAGGAAAAAGGTGGCCAGTTGCTGCTTCCCGGACAGGTGTTTCTTTCCGCGATGTACAGGTCAAGATGTTACCTTAGCATTCCTTCAAAGATTCGGTGTTTTTTTTCCCTTCTTTTGATTGACTCAAGAGATTGTTTTCTTTTACTCTGGGTGCATTTGAGGTGTCAAATAGGTTTTTAAGAGCATGTTTACTGTCTGTTTTACCGGATGGTTATTTCCCAGCTGGCCGTGGTCTCATGCAGATTCATGAAAGCTCCCTGTATGTTCCAGCTGTTGCAGTTTGCTAGCCGTCACTCTGCAAACAGCATAATTACACTATGACTTGAGTTTTTGACTTACAAATGCTTGTTAAAAACGCAAGATTTTGTCTATGGAGCAGAATTGCTGTTCAATAAACAGTAAAGTTTCCCTCTGAGATTTCTGTTTACAAGTCAATAGAAGAGATATAAGATCTAAATACTTTCATTTGAGATTGCAGGAGGATGAACAACAAACAGGTAATTAGCTATTAAAAACCAATTACCTGCTAATTAATCAGTGTTTTCTAATTTCTACATGAGGCAAAGGTGGTCTTTGTTCACTTTTTGTCTCTTTGTCACAAAGACTACAAAACACTTGGAAAGCTTAAGTCTTTTCCTCTTATCAAGGATGCGATTTCCAAAGCAGACAGTTGTCATTTTTGGTGAAGAACTGACAGGCGTTTTATTTATATAATTGTCTAAATACTTTTCGGAGTTGGATGGCCCGAGGTGGACTACGCCCTGGGAAGGGTCACCATTTAATCACAGAGACAAAACATGGAGACAATCTTGGACATGCACACTTCACTTCACGTGCATATTTTTGGATCCTGATAGGGAAACCAGATTGTGTAAAAAAATAAAAAAAAAACCTGTGCAAGAACGGTGCAAGGAGATACAACCTCCCCAGGGAGGATTTTAGTATAATTGGGCACATTGGCATGGGTAACCCCAAATTCCTCCTAAATGAACCGATGTAATAAACTGGTTCTTGAGGGATTTCCACTCAGTTCCAGAGCTTTGGAGTAATTTGGATCATGAGATAAGTTTTTATTTTATTTTATTTTATTTTTTTAAAATAGAGCCCGCGCCAAGTTCAAATCTATGAGTCAACCTCAAAAATGCTGAATTGGACATTCCCATTAACACAGCTCATATATTTTTGTTAGGCCCTCCCTGCTTGGTCAGCAGCCATGTCTGTTCAACACCAGAAACTCGAGTTCGCAATGCGGCATTGCTGTTATAAAACCTGGAGCTGAGACAAGCTTGGCATCATTGTTGAGTGAAAGTTGTGAGACTCTGTCTAGCATCCCCAGAGCTGGAAAAAGACATAAACACAGGCTGAAAAGATACAGACAGAGTCTAAATCAATCTCTTCCTCATGTAAACAATTAGCAAAGATGGCTTTTTGCGAAGGGTCAAACAGATTCACTTTCCACTCTAATTACAAGGTTTTCTTCTGTTATATAAGCTCCTATTTTCTATTATGTAATCTAATGAAACAGCATTAGCACAGCTGCATAACTAATAATAATATTTGCGTGTGTCGCTTTGGTATGGAACCAGCTCACATGTTTAATGACCTATTCTGCCACAAACACCAAAAAAATGAAAAAAGAAAAAAAGAGGGAGAACTCTCCAGAACAAAAACACAATGTTCAAGCCACAAAGCCTCTTACTGGTGAAGTGTGCAATCAGGGCATCTCACCAACTTCTGTGCTTTTGGCTTTGCCTGGGAAATCTGGTCAGACGTTCTGGCATTACTGGGGAAAAGAAAGGAAAAAAAAATCCCAGCATCTGTGTGATCCTGCGAGAGAAGGAACATTGGATAAAGTCAGCACTAGATGGGTTTGTTACAACTGAGCACAGCAGAAGGAAACTGTTTTCAGATGACTAATGTAGTGGACAAAAGGTGAAAGATAAGTTTTGGGACTGCCCGAATTCAACAAGCAGCTGCAACAATATTGCTTTTTAAGATCCGCGTGAGGTGTGTTCAGTAAAATAAAGTGTGAGGCGGCATCGCTAGCAATGATAGCGAAAGTTGCCTTTTCCCTGACTTGTGGTTTCGGCGTGAACACCGGAGATCAAATTGTTCCCAAAAAGCTCTTTAGAGGATTGTGCTACTCTGTACAAAAACGGTCTGGTCTGGGTTTTCATCTGAGCTAATTGTTTCCAGATATGAAGTTTTCTGCAACAGTGGCTAACAGGGACCCCTCCCTGTCTGTCTGCACCTCTGGAACCAAAGGGCCATTTGCCATCTGTCTACGAGCTGCAAGGTCAGACTGAAGTCCACACCTTTCCCCCCGCATATCTGTGGCGTGTTTCTGCCAGTCCGGTCACAATCAGATCTCCTCTGAGTGTCTGTTGTTGAGTCCAGATTTTCCCAAAAAAGTTGACAACCTCACTCTTTTTCAAGATTTTCTACAAATCGTGAAGTGCCGCACAAAACCCACCACACAGAGGGCAATCTGTCCACCCAGTTAACTATTTACCTCATTCCGCTTCACCTTCCCACAACACCTTGGCTCCTGGAAACTGACAGTGGAAAATATTATCTTCCCATCATCTTCTTCTTCTTCTTCTTCTTCTTCTTCACAACAACATGGATTATTCCACAGCCAGAGGAGTCAAAGGTGAATTCCTCACTAAAGTGAGGAGGAAGTGATGACGCAGGAGGAGGGGGGGTTGTCACGCACCTACATGTCGAAGCAGCAGCAGACAACACAACGTTTCACATGTTTCTCCTACCTGAATCCACACAGACTAGAAACATAATTGGAAAATCTCTGAATGGGTGTTATATTGAAAAGTGTGGGGAAAACAACAAACAAGTATGTTTCAATAAAAAAAACAACTAGATTGACAATTTGTTAAATTGTCTTTTCCAAATTTCATTGATGTGACCATTTAAAAAAAAAAATCTGGATGGAGATTTTATTTCAGTACTTTTTCATATCATTGTTCTGCACAGTGTGAGACTTCTTTATAAAAGTGTATTTAGGAACCAGCCACTTTTCAGAAGCCACCATCGGTACCTAAAGTTAATGTAATACTTCATAACTAAGCTCTGGTTGAACAATAAATCCTCTACTCAGGGTAACACATTTTCTAGCGAATGTCTAACTTAGTTTAGTCTTTTAATGCCGCAAAAAGATTGTTTATACACTTGGAAGAACAGACAAGTCGCCAGTCCATCACGGGGCAACATAGACACACACAGGACAAATAACAATGCAGACACACACACACCTAAGCGCAATAATGTGTTTGGACTTTGGGAAACTTACTTGTTTTCTTCTGCCAGTTTGCTAAAGTTGATGAAAACAATCTTGAGAGTCCCTAGTCAAGTCAAGTCAAGTTTATTTATACTTAAGCAACAAGGTAGTTCAAGGTGCTTTACATCAGTGGTCCCCAACCGTCCGTGGACCGGTACCGGTCC
>NW_015113829.1:67081-67950 GCF_001443285.1 Poecilia latipinna
AAAAAGGCCAAGACAACCCAAATTGGGTATATTCAGGATTTAGCGGGAACACCAACATGCAGAAGAATTATCTGACGATTCACTCCCTCTGCCCCTCCCCCGACCCCCCACCCCCGGGCCGCAGCACAATTTTCCAAGTCTTGAATAAAAAGGTTGGGGACCACTGCTTTACATCATAAAAACACACACAAAAACAAAGTAATAGAACACAAAAATCCAAACGCCTTGAATTTTCCATTACATGTGGTCAGTTGTTTAATAAACTATGGCGCAAATGTGATTTCAGTCTGAACGATACAACCCTTCCCCCACCAGATCGTATCCCGCCGCCTCAATCAGCAGCCAAATAGCAGCATTGTAACATCATAGTGAGAGGATTATGACTCATCCCAATGTGTAATGTTTATAAATCCTCATCCCCCCTGAATGCAGGATCTTTATCCATGTGTCTTAACAACCAAATGTGAGTCGTGCTTCACCAGCCGTCAGCTCACTGTTATTTTCTCCAGCTGAACTTCGCCATCGGTATGATGCAGCTCTGTCAGAGCAGAGGTGGAGGAGGCGATGACGCATGAAGAGCTCATCACTTAGGTACCTGTCAACTCAGCCGCAGCATACTGGGATTTTTCAAACCTAATGTAATGCATTCTGTTGTGAAAAACTAATTGCAGTATTTTTCTAGCAACTTGCGTTGTGTTGTACTCCAACTTCAAAAGGTAATCAAAGGGGCATTTTCCAGACAGAAAGTGCCATTTTATTGCACAGTCAAGCAACTGTTACCTTCAGTTGTTATACATACATCAAACATGACCTAAAAGAAATGTAACTTGGCAATTTGATGGATTGAATCAATCAATCAATCAATCAAT
>NW_015113829.1:72337-86879 GCF_001443285.1 Poecilia latipinna
TGTGGTTCTCCCACTGTCTGTATTTATATGGATGTCATTGAACACTTTGACCTCTGTCTCTTTAAGAAGCTCCTGCTCTTTCTGACACTCAGCACAGCATCACCGGCTTCTCGTTATGCTGTTTGCAAATGTTCTTGGGAGTGTTGGGCTGAGAAGTAGCTTCTATACAAACGGTTCCACCAGGAGGTTGCTAATCACTGCTGCCGCTAGTCTGAAGGAGGTGAGTGGGGAAAGCACTGAGGATGACAGCTCTGTGAGGTATTATGTTGATTTTTACAAAATATATTTACAAAGAGCACCTGAAGATTAAGCGTGGAGGCCCATTGGCTAGATAGAGAGTAAGTTACCAGGCTGTAAAAGCTTGTGGGACTAGGCTCTCCTGTGGGGTCTCACTTGCCGCCGATTATTGAAGAAATGTAGTTATGACATAGTTACGACATAGTTATGACGGTTACGTAACAGTGTGTGTGAATGTGAGGCCTTGTCGTGGTTTGAAGAGTCTTTTACAGGCCTTGTCTGACAGGTACGTGTTCTGCTGAGTGGGTCAGTCCTCAGCCCGTCTCTGGTTGGTCGTTACACATTTTCCCTTTGACTTAATTATACCGGAAAAGTTTCCAAGTCGTCGTTATCACCCAGTCTGATTTCACTTGCCACATTTTCCATTTGTCTCCGTCTCCTCAGCCCCGTCCTACATCTTGTTTCTTTCCCGCTAAGATCTCTGTTCTGTGTCACATGTCTGAGCTGTTCCTTCGCAGGGACAGCTTGTCCGCACCTCGCACGACTGACTTTCGTGAGGTATGTGCAGACTCGAGGCTGTAGCTGTCGTTTAAGTCAGTGTTTTTCAACCTTTTTTGAGCCAAGGTACACTGTTATAACTGAAAAAATCTCGAGGCACACCACCAATCAAAAATGTAAAGAAAGATACTCTGTAGTCGCCTATATTACATATATAGCCATTCTTATCAAAGTGTCTTGAATAGGAATCTAATAAACACAAAAATGTATTTTTATCACATTTTACATTTCTTATTTCAAATTGCAAGTAACATGTCCACTTCAAAAATACACCTGAACAGGGCCACAACAATGTGGTCTTAAATTTAAAGAAGTTCTATTAAACTTTAGCTGATTTTCTGGCAGAAATTGAAGAGAGACAATGACTAACCATGGTTTCGTTCACGCCGAGCTTAAGTACAGCGGCTCTATTTCTCTCCTGTAGTGGCAGCTCGACAGCCCTCAACTTAAAAGCTGCATCATACGAGTTTGAAAACATTTCTCCGTCGTGTCTGCTGCTAGCACGTGGTTGTTCTAAATGAAAATTAACGCGTTCTTCTTCGATTTACAATTTTGACTTCTAATGATTCACTTCCTGCTAGAGAGCCCCCTGGTGGTTGAAGAAAAATACACAGAAAAGCCGCACCGGGCTACAATCTGCATGGTTCAAAGTTTAGGAAAAAAGTAGCAGCTTATAGTCCGGAAAATAAGGTACCATGGGTGAAATTGAATAATTTCCACGGCACACCTGCCGATCACTCACGGCACACTAGTGTGCTGCGGAACAGTGGTTGAAAAACACTGGTTTAAGTGCTGCCGTTTGTGGGAAACTGTATTCCCCGTTACCTTTGCTTCTCACGGTAACTGTTCCCAGGTATGTTGTTTTCCTGCTTCTCGGACATGTGGTTTCGAGTGCCTCGGAGGGCGGTGTGGGTCGCTCTCCTGGCTCGGAGTGTTTGTGCAGGTGCAGGATTTACCCGGCACACCGCCCTGCCGAGTGTTTTGGAGGTGCTTTTCGGAGCAGCTCGCCCCGTAGCGTTAGAAGGTGCCGCCTATATGTGGCATTTAGTGGGACAACCCAGAACAGGCATTTCCTCGGCTCGGTGGAAACTGAGCAGTTACGGCAGACGGACAGCGAGAGACTCACGAAAGCAAGAAATATTTTAATAGCAGGAGATTGATAGATGCTTAACCAAACACTGTGAGGTAACCAACAGGTATGTCCACTGCCTTGCAAGGGTAATTATGCTTTCCAAACTTTTCCACATGTCACATCAAAACTGCAACCCTGGATGTATTTTAAGGTAATTTCATGTGGCAGAACAGCACAAACTAATGGATAAACGTGATGTGGAACCAACAGGACACATTTGATGTTTTTTCTTTTGTTTGATTTTCTACAATGGACATACTTAAAGTGTGGCATTCAGTGGCATCATTACAGTGACACCCCTAAGAAGATCAAACCAGTTCCTTCATGACTAGTAAATACCGTGTAGTTAGTTATTATAAATAGTAGTGGTATTAATAAAAATAAATTTTATTCTGAATATGCCGACCCATTTCATGCAGCTGTTTTGTGCAGGCCTCAAAAGTTTATTATAGAGATTTGCAAACAAACAGCACAAACAGATCCCCCACGGCAGATAGATCAAGGAGAACACTATGATGTTTAGTAGATTAATAAATTATAAAACTATCCCAAAGTTTAAACATCTTACAATCCACTGTACAACTGTAAGACTAGAGAAATGCGACCGTCCCCCTGAACTGTCAGACAGAACAAGGACAGCAGTAATCAGAAAATCAGTCAAAAGGTCAGAGCAGCAGAGATCCATCACTCAGGTGGAAGTCTGTTAACTGAACAACATTTTTCATGAATAAGTGGCAAGACGAAAGCCACTTTAGTCCACACAGCATAAGCCAGAAGAAGTCAGGTGATGAAGAAGAGGAGCAGGAAGGTGCTCTGGTCAGAGGAGATGCAAATGCACTTTTTTTTTTGCCTCCATGCAAGATGCTTTATGTAGGAAAAAAAAACCTAAACTAAACACAGCACATATGAACTCACCATCCCCAAAATGAAACATGGTGGCAGGATTGTGTTGGGGAAATGTGAAACATGAAGGGCAATCCTAGAGTTACGCTTTCTGTCAGGAAATAACTCCGAATGTAACTAATCCCATTCTGTTCTGACAGTCATGTTCAATAAATTACAAGTTGGATTCTGATGAAGCTTGTTTATGAGATTAAAAATACCTTTTGAATGTGACAACCTTCCAGCAGGTGCTAACAATACTTTTCACAGGACCCTAAAAGTTGTTTTTATTGACCTGATGTAATATTTTAATCTTAAAGACCATGTCTTTATGGTAACTCATTAGCTTACCGTTTTTCTTATTAAACAGGTGCTGCTACTAAAAGTGGGTAATAATAAAAGTAGTCAAACCCAGGATATTTTAATAATAAAACACCAAATGCAATGCGAGAATGCGATTTCTGGGATAATGAATTCCTCTGGTTTGGTCAGCCAACGTTAAAAATCAGAATAAGGGGAAAGGAGGACTTAATGAGGCAGACGGGAGGCGTGAGGGGCTTGTCCAGTCAGCATGGCGGGCATTAAAAAGAACACCGTATTTTGGATAATTGCAGATTATTGACCAAATTAGTGGAATTAGCTGGAGTGAATGAGTGGCGAGACATTTACGTTTTTTATCCAACAGACATCCATCTGGGCCTCTGCCATCCTATCTCTGCACGGCCCAAACTGTTGTTGGCTGGAATTACAATAAGTGTATTTTACAGTGTGTTCCAGGTTACGGCTTGTGAACCTTGGCACTGTCTTATAATGAGCACACGGTCAATGGGCCATACTGTTGCTGTATTGATACAAGCGCAGATGCACACCTCAAGGCACAGCAAGCACACACATACACACACATGCTTGTACATCAGAGCGAACTAGGTTGAGAAATCTGAAAGAAAACAAACAGGATTCCTGTGCAGCACGGTGTGGCGTGAGGCCGCTGGACGGAAAAACAAAGAGAGGCCTGTTCGCGGCGCGCGGAAGCATTCCAGCTAACAGAACAGGCTCAGGGACGCTGTTGACCTAAGCTACTTTAGAATGTTTGTGCAATAGCTTTTGACCACTTCATTAAAAATACCGTTTGATGCCGAGGCGGCCGTGTGCTGGCGAGGGGCAGTTCAGACTGGTCTGAGCAGAGCAACACGCCGCCGCATGAAGGAAGAGCTGTTTTTGAAAAGCAGAGCGCCGAGCTGTTTATCTGGAGCAGTGAGCCGCCGGCAGACCACCGGTGGTCACCGTCTGTGTCACCAGCACCACCGATTTCTTTTTAGATGTTCCGCTATCTGCTGTCCTGCGGAGGAATGACTCAACTACGCCGCTCTTCTAGTTTTGGATGCATGCGTCCGTTCGCCGACGCTGCTGGTCCAGATGTCTGGAGTTAAACTCCTCGTCATGTCATCAAGTCCCCGCAGAGGGCATGGTAATGAACCATTCATTGGATTCAGGTGTGCTGAAGTGGGGAAACATCTAAAACATGCAGGGCACTGACCCTCAAGGACTGACACTGGACACTGCTCTGTACAGTGACACAATAGGCTGACTGTGCTTTCCCTAGTTACACAAACCCCAAGGTATTTATACACCTCGGGTTTTCTTTTTTTTTTTCTTTTTTTTTTCTCATTTTGTAGCGTTACGATCACCAGCTTTAACCTTGGAGGTTTGCTGGCTACATTGGTGGACAAACAGCATCACGGAGACCAAGAAAAACAGGAGACAAGACAAAGTTGCAGGCAGGTTAAAATGGGCTGGGTCATATAACCCTGCCTTGAACATTTGTCGAAGTTCCGTCATATGATAATGGAAAGAGTGTGGCAAAACCACAAACTTCAATTGACAGGTTAGGCAAAGAGAGAATAATAATAATAATATATAAAAAAAAAACAGCCAAGAGTTCAATAGGACCCAACTCTGAGAAGATTTTTCCACAAACATGTAGCCGACACAGCAAACCTGTGGAAGAAGGTACTCTGGTCAAATGATCCCAAAGTTATTGTTGTTCCTGCATTCAAAGCATTATGTGTTGAAGAAATCCGGCAATTTACACCACCCAATACAGCCCATCCTCACTTACAAACATGGCGATGACAGTATCGTGTTTTTCTCTTGCAGGGATGAATAAGCTGTTCAGACTTGATGGAAACCATTATGGAACAAAATTAAAAACTACAAAGTTGTCGGTTGAGCTGCAAAAGACTGGACACCTTCCAAAGCCCAGACCTAAATCCAATTAAGAATCACAAAAACATCATCCTGATAAAGATAACAAGGGGATTTAGAAAAAAAAAAAACTTAAATCCATATATAATTTTCTTTCCATTTCACAGTTATTTGCTTTTTTATGTAAAGGTGCAAGAATGTTTTTGACTGCAACAAAACGAAATGGTAAACCCTTCAGTCGCTGCGTTTTATTACAAATGTGCACAAAACTAATGTACAAAAACGCAATTTTTAACTGCGGTGTTTCCATTGAATAGGAAATGCAGTTAGAACTTTGTGAACGAGTTTGTTCGTGTGAAAAGTCCCAAAAAAAAAAAAAAAAACGAAAACGCACCATCATCCTCCTACCACTTCTCGTCACCTTCCACGACAGAGTGACAGAGTGATGCGAAAGAAGTGCTTCCATTGCAGTTTTGCAAAATAAACTAACTCGTCCTAGTGCCAAAAGACTTTTTTTCAAAACTGCCATGTTTTCCATTAAGCAAATGTATTTTCGTAATTCCAATTTGTGCAACATTAAGGTCAAGGGAAACACAGCTTCTGACACGAATACCTTTTGCTGGGTATTTAAACCAGTCCCATAAATTCCTCCAAACGATTGATTGATTGATTGATTGATTGATTGATTGATTGATTGATTGATTGATTGATTGATTGATCGATTGATTGACTGATTGCAGTTTGTTCTGGGTCTAGTAAAAAACAATATGAAATGACCGTCACCTGAAGATTCATCATTTTGAACAAGAATATTCATGCAACCTGAACATAGCGTGCCCATGTGCACCACTATGGCTTGTTAATTTTGTTGCCGAATCAATATAACACATTTGGTTCAGATTTAGCTTAAAGTAAGCTGCTTTTTGACTAAGAAGCTTGATGAGAAGATTGAGGCAGAGTTACAGATTTGTTATTCTGGTAAGTGAGTCTGACCTTCTCGCCTCCCCTTTTGCCTGTGAGCAATTTCTGAACATCAAAATCGCTCTGATGGAGCGGCCTGCCTGGCCGACAGTAAAGGGCTGTGGTCGCACTCGGCATCTGGCAGGTCTCGATGTGTGTTGACCTGCCTGTTTGAACGTGTGAAGTGGGGAGTTGATGAAAGAGGGCATGTGTTCCTGGCAAATATCCTCGAGATAAATTAAAGCAAAAAAAAAAAAAAAAAACCCAAAGGTCTTTCACAAGAGGTGGAAAAAGAGAAATGTTTTAATGTGGCGACAGACGTGAGCCTTTGAGGGCTGGATTGATCTGTCCTGAACAGAAACGTGGGGTTAGGCTGGTCTGGTTAAATCCTCTTTAGCCAGCTGGGTCTTCTTCTCTAATGCTTGAAGTTTGAGCGAAAAATAACTGAAATTGCAGATTGAAAAAAAAAAAAAACATTTAGAAACTGCTGAAGAAATCAGCTATTATGGTTTGTCAGGAATAAACATATCAGTGTGCATGTGACCAGATTCTAGGCAATAAAAAACAAAAAAACAAAAAAAAAAAACAGGGAAGGTGAAGTATTTTTTAAACCATCTTTTAGTCTTGAAAACTTGTCAGAAAACATCTTTTCTTACTGATCTTTTAATCCAGAAATGCCCATTTTAAAACCCATCAAAACACAGCTAGGACACTTGAATGCCAGTTTTCTTCGCTCCTGATCTGAACAAGACTGATTCCCTCCTGCTCGTGATTGAGAAGATTTTCAGAATCGCCCATGAGTCTTGCAAGGTACAAAATACGAAACTTCAGAGATGAAAGCAACTACTGCACAACAAATCAACAGCCAATATGTTGGTAATGGATTTCCACAGATATGTAAGTGAAAGTAACAGAACAATGTAGAACCTGCAATATGTTACAAACCTGCATAATGTACAGTGAGGTATTTTCTAATAACTTTCTATATCGACATAGAAATTCTCATCAGCATGCAATGATGATTTAATTAAAGCAGTAGTGAAAATACAAATTCTGTATGAAATCTTACTTTTATTGAACCTAGTGAGTTTTAATCACACAGGTCACTAGCAGACTTGCCTGCAGACTGCACTCCCTCAGTAGTGGCGGTTTAATATTGGCATTATTTGGTACATCAGTTGACACACTGATCTGGAACATTGAGCGTTTTTACCTCCAAGCTAAAAGTTATTGAAGCTGATTCAACCATTTTTCACGTCTCGTCGTTTTCTTTTAACTCTGTAACTTTTCGGTGCTCTATCTGCTGCTGCCTCTCGGCCAGGACTGCCTCTGCAGTTTTTAATCTCGATGGGATTCCATCCTGGTTAAGCAAACGTTGAATAAAAAAAAATATATTAAAAAAAAAACATAAAAGAAATGCAAAACAAGGAAGTGGAATCACAAGAGGGGCCAACAGGCAGTATCCGAACCATCTGACAGTCAGCTGAGAGCGAAGGTCACACAATGGAGATCGATGAGGTCATGTGGGTTTGGTCGCTTTGTACAACTCTGCGCCATCCAGACCTTACAGAGGTCCAATGTTGAAACCGCTGAGTCCTTAATAAAGGATAAGAGTCCAAGAAACGTTTGCACGTACCTGTCGATCGAGACAACTCAAACCTCGCCCATGTTGTTGAGAAACAAACAGTCATAGACTCTGCAAACACGGCGCGGAGAGTTGTATGGTATATATATATGACCGACCGCACATAACTACTTTCCATTCACTTGAGAGACGGCACCACACAGGAACATGACAAACATATCACAACATCGTGAATAAACCCGAGGGCCTCCCTCCTTCAGCGTTTCTCTTTTCTTTTTTTCCACCAACTTCCCTCACTCTCGTCTTCCTGTCTCGCGCGCTCGTCTTCTTTCTGTTTCTGTCCGTGTAGCTCATGTGTTTGTGACGACAGACTGTGTTTGCTGACCGGCTTTCACCCAACCACCACAGCGTCCCAGCCGCCATCGCCTCTCGACCTTTGACCCCCCCGAAGGCCCCACCTGCTCACTATGCTCGAGCTCCTCCTCGGAACCTCCTCTGCCGTTTGCTTTGTCTTCTTCTGACGTCAAACGCTTCCCACCGCTGCAAAATTACAGGAATAAATCACTGAGTGCTCCTGACGAGGATATGTTAATAATAGCAGCGAAATCCTGTTTGCAATAAGCTGCATGTTTTCTGCATTTTTACTTTGTGTAGTCACGTTAAAGCTTAAAACAGCTAAAAAGTTAAATTCTCGAGAGCGCTGATGGTCAAAAAAAAAACAAACAGAAAATGATGTGGACCTGGCTGATTTACTGCCTCAAATTATACATTTTGAATGGAGCGCTGCTTGGCACACTCTTCTGGTATGTTTTTCCAACTCCGTCCAGAATCTCCAACTCTGGTTTAGCAGGAACTTCCTGCTCCAGGCCGAATCCCTCCAGTCCCACCAAGACATACACCCTCAATTTATAACCCACCATTACAGAAACCAAGAGTCAAATACTTAAACATACTTATCCAGAATCTAATTCCTCTGGTTGTCCACCACAAAGTTAAATCTTACTGCTGCACAACAATAATAAGAGCTGCAGTTAGGCATGACCTTGCTACTACGACTGGGTTTGAGGTGTGTGTGTTTGCGTGTGTATGTGTGTGTGGCCTGACCGGTGCCCACATCCTTCCAGCACAACATCACGGCCACCTAGAAGACACTCGTCCATTTCTCAGTTACCGTCCTGCCTTCCTCTGTCTCCACCTCCATCTGTCCTTCGTTCCCCCCCTACGGTGAGGTCATGACGTCTGTTGGTCAGAGCGACTTTAGCTTACTTTGTCTTCCTGCATTCCCCCCCCCCCACCCCGCCGGTAATATTTGCTGTGCACATAGTGTTGTGTGTTTACTGGAGATGGTTCAAGTTGAGCAAACGAGGATGGTATTTAAGTCTGCCATATGTGAAGTACAGCTGACTTTAATGGCAAAGTGCACAGAAAGCCTCCTTTAATGTTACCTGTGTGTAAAATAAATAAATCAGCATATTGTCCACCTGACCAGTAGCTTGGAGATGCACGTGTGTCTTACTTTGTTACTTTAGAAATAAACTGGGCTTACAGAGAATATTTTTGTAATCATGCCTGAAAACTGCAAGTATTTAAGGCTCGCTGGAGTTTTAAACTTTTGCTTTTCTGAATTCCTGCGGCAGATTGCTGAGCTACAAAGCTGACTCTTGCTTGTGTGTGAGCCTGAACAACAAATCAAGATTCAGGTTTTTTATTTTATTTTTTATTCTTTTCAGTGTTTTATTATTGTATTAGATAGCGTTGATGTTTCTGAAGCCAGTTACGTTGCTATGTCCTTCAACCTCCACAAGGTGGGGCTGCTCACTGGCCACTTTATTAGGTACGCCTTTCCAGTGATAGGATATATCTCTAACGAGAAGTATCTGATTAAATAAGGTATTGGAGATATTACTAGCCTGGTTGAATGATGATGTTAGTACTAAAATACACCATTAATACATCAAGCTATGGCAAATAGTGACTTAAATGCTACAAATGCTTGTTAAATGTTGATTTTTGCAGCTTCTTTATGTTACGGATTTTACAACCTTGATATTCCTCAGTCACTCAGAAGTGAGTGAAAACATGAAACAAATCTGACAAAAACTTAATTAAAAATGTGATTTTGTTGTTGTTGTTGTTGTTGTTGTTTTTGTTGTTCTGAACTTAAAACTGATCCCTCCAAAACAGATAAGGACTTTTTGGCAGCTTTTGTATGGAAGCAGAGCGAACGCCGGCTGTCCCATGAACCCTTTCTCCCAAAAATGTTTTTTATCTTTATTTTTGGTGGGTTAACAGCATCTGGGAACTTTTTATAGCGTTGGTATTTCAGAAGTTCACATGAGCTTCCTGTTCTCTCCTTTCCTTAAGCTGCACACTAAGTGCTGAATTTGGCTCTTTGTGATTTTAAGTGAACAGGGGCCTCTTTCTGAGTGACCTTCAGCTACTCAAACTTCAATGGCCAGGCCAGGACAGCTACAATGTGTTGAAGAAATGCTGCAAATGTGCTTAATTTCTTGCTCTGCATGCAAAATGGACCCAAACCGAACTCAGTGAAAGTGCTTAGATGTACCAAACAAACAGAACAACAGGTGAGTGCAGCGGTGATAAATCATGCGTAGAACATCCCGTCTCATGGCCGAAGGCTACTTCCTCCTCATTTAAAACATCAATATTTACCAGAATCAAAAGAAGCCTCCAAATCCCCCCGTACCCCCCTCCCCCAAACAAAACTCCAAACCTGATGGCACATTTTTCTGTTGTGCTGCCAGGTGTCATACCGTCAGTGCCAACTGTATCTCATCTTTATTTATGACTTTTCTCTAAATATTCATGCACCACACAGAGAGGACATTTTTCGAAGCAAACAGTGCATTCCTCACGCTGCACTCCAAAATAAATGCCACATTCCTGGGTCTCAGGTAGGAATGCTGCCCTCTACAGCTCCGGACATCCCCGAGGATCACAAGAGGACGGATAACACATGATGTCAACAACACACTTTACTTCGTCTGGAGCTTTTAATTTGTCCATGTGTGCATTAATAAATGAGAATGTCCTTAAAACAGTTTTCTCGTTTATTCTGTAACGCTACATTGATTTTTTTATTTTATTTTTTTTTTATCTTATTTTTTTTTCTGGTAGGAGAAAAATGTTAAAGAACTTTAGAACTGCAAAATATGCAGGCTGATTCAGCATTGCAGGTGGGAAGTGGAGGAGGACAGGGAAAGAGGAAAATGGTTAAAAATGCAATATGTTTGTGCTCTTTTCTCCAGAAACTGATCATCGGTTTTAGCCTCAGAGCTAGACTGAAAATCCCTGTCTTGATCCAGGGGCACACCAATCTCACCGTGACTGAGAGGAGCGCTATAGTCTTAGCGGGTTTTGAAACAGATCAAAGCTGATGATCAGACGTTCTAAAAACCCACTGAAGGGAAAAATCAAAGCTCTGACTGGCATTGCTTCAATAATCGGAGGATTGTTTCATCCAACTGTTTTTTTTTTTTTATCTCAGAAAGTGTGTAAAATGCGTTTCTGCTCGATGCGTACCGTTTGATATCTGCACTGTAGTTATGCTGAGTGGCTGTTGTCGGGGAAATCTGTTCAGTATTATTTGCACCAATACATTTAGCTGTGCTATTTCAACTGGGAAAAAAATTCAATGAAGTTGCCCATAGGAGGTTATGTAACTGGCGAATCTGCGAGTGATGCAACACTGCCCTCTGGTGGCAGCATTTCTTTTTTTTTATTAAACACTGGCGCAAAACAATTCCTGTTATTTTATTTATTTATTTTTCAAGAAACGTTCACGTAAACAATACAAGCCTTCTATAAAAAGCTATTTATTTTAATTATCTGAAAAAGATGAGGTGAACAAGGTTAAATGACTAAATACCTACGAAATTTTTGCTAGTTCTTGCTAGTTTTGTTGGGAACAAAACGAGGACCATGATAAATCATTTAATAACACATATTCTGTGCAAATTACCTGAAAAAAATATTTAGGTGAGAAAACGTAAATATAAATGTGAAATAATCTGGTTGTCTGCGTATCCAAACCCTCAAATTACTTTTTGTTGTTTCAGTTTTAGTGTTTAGTCACACCAGACATCAAAAAATGATTACGCTTGGTGAATATTATCCTAGTAGTCGCTAAACTAAAGTAAAGTTTAACTAATCCTTAAGGTCAGGGTCAGAAAACACACCCCACACACACACAGTGTGACATCATACTTTCTTTTCTTCAGATTAAGTAGTTTTTTTTTTCTTCAGGTTTTTATTCCTAAACTTTCAGATGTCTGTCTAGAAAGCTGAAGCACACTCCCAAATGAGCAAAAAGCAAGAGTTTATCAGAAGGATAGTTTCAGCATGACTTCACCATATTCCATGACTCTATTAGAAAATAATTCTGTCAGAAAAATGTATGATGCAGATAGACCCCAAAGAAAAGATATATATATATATATAAACTGATGCTTCATTAAAGCATCAGTTTAAAAAGTGTGTACATACTATTGTATATTTTTAACATCAGATTTTTATTTGTCATTGTTTTTTTCTTTACATAACAAATAATAGCATTTTAACAAGATGGAAACAATTTTGAATGCATGATGTAAGCCTTAGTAAGTCAGAGAGGAGAAATACCTTTTCCATTTAACACAAAAACCCTTTGGACAGACACGGGTGTTTTAAGTTTCCAAGAAAACGTTTTAGGACTTTATAATTATGAAGAACACTTTCTATATTTGGCTTTAAATACTGCCATCGCGCCAATTGCAAATTAAAGTCTCCTCTTTCTTGATTGTTTACATGGAAAAGAGTCACCTTCCATTAAACTGATGTTTCAGGAAAAAGCATGTTGCAGCTTCCCTGTGGAAAGGAAAACTAGGAGCAGGTTGCCATTTCAACGATGACGTAAATTCAAGCCCGATGTCAGTGAGCTCAGTGTTTGTGCAGATGAGTTGCTTCTGCTATGCATCACAAAAGATGACTTCAGACTTCAGGTAAATCTGCTGTGTCTGGGATTAGTCCAGCTCCTGGGATTGTTTGTGGCTCCCCAGGGCATTTTTAGAAAGACAGTAATTTATCACACTAAATAAACACCTCTTTATGTATTGTGATTCCAGTCCTACCCTCCACTTTTAGCACATTATCCGGTAAAATAAACATGCGAAAATTGAGTCTCTGAACTCCTTAAAAGCTTTCCCGAGCTTCCACAAAGCTGCGAAACTTTGGTTGGAAAGGAAAATCCTGCTCAGCTCTTCGCGACAACCTGCGACTTTTAAGTTTGACCCCGAAAATTATTCCCTGTCCTCCTGACGCCAAACTGTATTTACAAACTCAAGATTCAAATCTGCCTCGTCTCTCGTCCTGCCAAGGAAAGTTCTCTCCCCACTGCGTCACGGCAGCCTGCTGCTTCCACGTCCGAGTCCAACTCCAACACTGTCTGCTCTGACATGCATGAGGTAACTCCAGGCTGATCCTTCGGCCTGTGCTCTGTTGGCCATTACTTCATTCAGCTCTTACAATAAACAACGAAAGGACATAATGTGCCATGTGGTTTCCAACCCTCTGAAGCCCAAAAGGAAAAGCGGGAAGTATTATTAGCGGCTTCGTTCCAAGACCTTGCATAAAAATTTTAATTTCCTTCCTCGACCTTAATTATTGAGCTGAACTCGTTCACTACAGACGCCTCTCATTCCTGGTTAATGTGTCTCTGAGGACATTTTTCTCTCCCTTTCTCCCAGTCAAGACTTTCTGATGTTTCATCCTTCCTCTAGAGAGAAAGTATCCGTTATCTTCCCTTGTCTACATGCCTCATTATTTGTACACTGCACATTATGCACAGAAAGAGAATGTCAAAGTTTAAAGATTCTTCAAGGAGCCTAAAGAGCAGCTGATCAAAACGTCGGCTTGTACAAAGAAATTCCAAGTAGTTTAAGAGGTTTTTGCACGATGCAATATGAGGAAGTATTGCAGCAGGAGATGAATCTGTTAGCATGTGTACATCTTGTGATCAATGTTTGACATTAGAAAACAGAGTTTATCTGTGCTTCAGATCGTGTTTGCTGCGTACGTTTTTCTGTCGTTATATGTGCAACAGAGTCGTTCTGGACATTGCTAAAGTAGTTATTAAGAAAAGATTAATTTTAAGGGAGAAGTAACATTTAATAGACCACAGATAGTTACCACACTTTGTACAATGTCATCCCACAGGACCGTTATAGTAATGAAATAATCAATTTGATTCAGAGTCAAAATATTCCAAAATGATTGGGAACAAATGAATCTGCTGCACAGAAAGTTACCCAACGTCCAGATGCAGGTTTTGGACAGGTCCAGTTTAGCGAGGACTGTGCTTAAAAAAACAAAAACTAAACAAACAAAAAACCCCAGATCAAAATCAGTAAAAGAAAAGGACATTTCTTGTATCAAGAGTTTATTTGCTTGAACGCCATGCACAGTTCTGCCGATGTCAAAGTCCAACGGTCCAGTCAGAGAGGTTGCAGCTGAGAAAAAAAAAAAAGGTTTAAAAGATGGAGGTGGTTATGAAGCCCGTATGTACACCCATATAGAGCTTTTCCATCCAGTGACAGGGAATCTGCACTCGTTTTGTTCTGTAATTTATTGAGAATTACAATCAGATCTTAAACCTCCATATTATACATCGCATAAAGATTTTACAAAGGCATTAGATCATTTCTGAAACTGTAGCATTAATGTTTGTCTTTTATTACAAGACTGTACATAAAATGCGAGGCCTTCATGGGCTTTGGCTTAAGTTTGCGATTGGTCATGTACAGTTTAAGATACAGCGAATAATAGGTAGCAGTCCAATAAATGATCATCACACAACTTCTACTGAACTACAGTAATTGGATATTTTCCTTTACAAATGAATATGAGATCAAATCAACCAAAAAAAAAAAAAAAAAAAAAAATTAAAAAGGTGAACAGGAGAGACAAAGCTCAGGGGGTTAAAAAAA
>NW_015113829.1:89957-94981 GCF_001443285.1 Poecilia latipinna
AAAAAAAAAAAAAAAAAAAAAAATTGTAAAGGTGCACAGGAGTGTCAAATGTCAGTGGGTTAAAATAAACCCCACACACACAAAAAAAAAAAAAAACATCTCAGAATTGCTCAGCCCTCACCAGGGGAATTATGTCCAGGATGGACAGTATATACGTTATTTGACCAACAAAAACTTGTTTAAATACATTTTATTGATTTGAAATAAAGAACCTAAGGAACAAATCTCACCTCTGTTGTCTGGAATGTTAGGCGGCGTTACATTTTCAATTTAATTTAATGTGTTAAATATAGCTCAATCTGCTAAATGTGCGTTCTCTAAATCATTTCAGTTGCTGTGCACATTTCTAACTTAAAGCATAACAGGTATTAGGTGATCATGTGAATTTGGTTCCTCTGAAATTGTCATTTATAACCTGACAGGAAGAAGCACTGAGAAGGATGATCAATACTTACCTCCATATTACTATTATAAAGACATTATCTATAACCTATATAATCATTAAATTCGAAGGAAAGACCAGGAAAATAGTTGTGGCATCACTTATTAAGTGAAGCAATAAAAAGGAAAACAAAAAACAAAAACAAAATAAAACATTAACACTGCCATCTTAATCAAATGATTCACTTAAGGCCACCCTTCACAATAAAACTATTCATTGTCAAAAACAAGGCAAACAGATTTTGTAATAGGCCGAAGAGGGTAAGATGGAGAGACAACTCAGGATGAGAGGGATTGTGTTTCATATTTAGTCTGACAACATCAACAATAAGAGGAAGAGCTTAGTTTTTGAGAGAGCCCCAAATAATAAGTCCTATAACGACAGCAGCAACGGCCAGCACTATCAGCAGGATGCAAATCTTCTTCCGGGAGCTCCGCTGAAAAAAGGAAGCAAGAAAATTTAAGTTTCTTGGGGATTATATGGATCAAAACTAGTTTTTTTGTTGTAGTTTTTTTTTTTTTTAAATCAAAATAAATGATACATATTTTACCCTTTATTTTGAAATTCCACATTTTTAACATCTGCTTTTCAAATCTGTGTCCGATTCAACCAGTGTGAATCGGACAAATGTTTTTTAATTTAAAGAAATCTTCTAATAGATAGTGGAAAAATAAGCTAATTTGTATTATGTCGCTTTTTTGGTTATCAACTAATTTTGTTCAGCTGGATAGAAGACAAAAATAGCTTCCAGGGGTTTAAAGGTTGCCGACACCTGGTCTAGATGCAATTTGGGAATTTAAAGAGCTGATTTAAAGAGCTGATTGGTTTTGTTTTCGACATCCTGACAAAAACTTTGGAGCCGTCACATTTAGAAAACGGGTTCATTTGAGTTTAAATTCAAAGATCTTTAAATCACTTTGTGCTAAATGATGCTAGAATTTCACAAGATCAGGTTGAAATTTCAAAACCTTTTTCCAAGAACAATTTAAAATCCAGAACTAAAATAATCCAGAGGCTAAAAAAAAAGCCAATGAAATTCCCTGTTTGTATTCATGAGCGTTCAGTAACTTAAAAAAAACAAAAACAATATAAGTGAAACACTCAAAAGAACATTTCAAATTTTACCCAAATGTCTTGAAAACAGTCAAATTTTCCTGCAGATGGATGATCCACAGTACTTAGAAGTGAGCGAGCTTCCTTTTTTTTCTGTGCCGTTATTTATGAAATCACAGTGACTAATGGTGTTGCTTCACAGGTCTTCCCTGTTATGGCGGGAGAAGCGATCTTAAACTAATGTTTCTAATATTTAAAAGCTACTTCTGAGCTATTTATCTCAGTTATGCACATTCTTCTTGTTTTATACCGTACCTGATATTCTGCAGCTCTTGCAAGTTGCTGTTGGCCAGACTGGACATGGGTATCTGCACTCTCCACGTTAGCTTCTATACTGTCTGCAAAACACAAAAACATGCACACATATTTACACCGTTTTCACATCATATTAGGTAATAGAGCTGGACATAATCCTAAACCATAAACCAGCTTTATCAACTCCAAATTTCCCAGACTCACTGTAGAGAAGACAAGTGAGCTAACCACACAAAATCAGCTTTGCCAACACATCAGCAATGACACAGATTTAGTCTTTGCATTTTAATCAGTTGGACTTGCACAATATATTGAATCCTAATTTCAGTGTGTGCAAAATCGAAATCACAAAGGAGAGCTTGGATGCAACATCTCAGCATTTTGTTTGCCGATAATATATTTGATGAGTTGGATGAACTTTCAACTGTTACGGTTCCCCCCACACCCCCCATCTGATATAGATCTTAGTGATCCAGATGCTAAAGCAATAGGAGAGTGGTGGAGAACAGTAAGAAAGTAACTTCATGTGTTCCTTTGTTTAGATCCGAGGCCTGAACAGAAATACAAGATGATGCCATTATTGTCGGGAATATTCTATTTATGGCTATTTTTGTCTACTGGGTGCAATCTATGTGCGTTTTTAAACACTGTTTTCCATTTTTAAAAACTGAACAGTCAAATGAGGAAAATGTATTAATTCTCTGTGTAAAAGTTTTAAAATTTTTTTAAAAAAAAAAAAAAAAAATGTTTTTTAATTTAAAGAAATCTTCTAATAGATAGTGGAAAAATAAGCTAATTTGTATTATGTCGCTTTTTTGGTTATCAACTAATTTTGTTCAGCTGGATAGAAGACAAAAATAGCTTCCAGGGTTTTAAAGGTTGCCGACACCTGGTCTAGATGCAATTTGAGAATTTTTATTAAATAAAAAAAAAACTCCAATATGAAGAAGGAAGTTTTAAAATTAGCAGAGCCAAACATACTGACACTCCTAACAATCCCTTTAAAATGCAAGTGAGGCTTTTCTGATTTATATTTTACTTTTTGAGTTGATCAGTTTCTAGGAGCGTCTAACTAGTAGTCCATAACGTTCTGTTTCTTTGTGTACAAACACACAAAGATCTATTTTTTAAGCCACAGGTCAATATGCTGAAGGACCCGTATTTATTTTGCCAGCCATCAACAATGGGGATGATGGAAATGGAAAGAGTTTCTTTTTCCAAACATCACTGTTAGATAACTGCAGCAAAGAGTTTTCTGCGTTGGGTGAACAAGTCTTAATAACAAGCTTTGCTAAACCCTACTGGGTTTTTACCTGGAAACACTGAAATTTTCAGGTACAAAAATTCCAGATGGGATCGGCCGGAAGCAAAGGATTAAAGCGTGGGAATAAGTTTTCTACTTATAGGTATAGCCATGTATAGGTTGTGCTTTTACCCCTGTGCCACCACAACACCTAGAAAATTACTATTATCCATGGGACTAGGTTATGGTACGTATTTTCTTTCTTCTTATTTCTATGCAATCTGCCAATTTTTATTACATTTTCTGGGAGTAAACAACAAACCAAGGGGCTTTTGTGGTTTAGCCTTACAACAGAAAAGAAAAATGACACCAAAAGTCCCCGATACTCACCTATCATGTCTCCCTGCTCATGAACCATCATGCCCAGATCCTTAAAGATGTCATTTATGTCTGTGATGTCGGACTAAATTCAAAGAACACAAGGCAATGAGGTGCTGTTCGCATCTTTGGCTGCCGACGCACAGAGCTGAGGCGTCACGCTCGCTTCGTGTGCGGATCCTACCTCCAGCTGCCTGATGGCCGACTCCCTCTCCTGGATCAGTCTCAGGTCTTCTTCGGTGATGATCTCAGCTTGTGATTGCACCTGGGAGTAACTGCGTGGATGTACGCACAGAAAATTATACTTTGAACTACAACGACAGCAGCAGAAGGAATATGAATTATTATTATTAAAAGTTTCTGACTCAACCTTGGAGGTGCATTTCCGAGGCTGTCGTCAGGCTGACCTCCCTTTTAAAAAGATAAAAGTACATATTAATGCGCCTTACTTTGAAAGTTTGATCACAGAGCAGTTTCTTTAAGCCAAACATTGATTCAGTAAGCATAAAGTGTAGTCTCTACGAAGTGCTTCATCAAATAAACCCTCATGTGGCATCAGCAGTACAATTCCTAGGGCGCTACTTGAAGCAGAAAGTCACTGATCCTGCTTATTAAAATGAAAAACGTCGGTACAGAGGCTTCTCTGTCTGGTGAGATAAGCAGAGAGGGAAGAGAGTTGCCAAGCAAGTTGGCTCCCCCAAAGGAATCCGAGTCTAAACACAGAACTGCATGAGGGAAAGGGAACATGAGAGCCGCTTATAAAACTAAACTTCTCATACATCTGGTGTTATGCAAGATTGTTACAAATGTTTTTTTAGGGGATGCAAGACGAGCCAAGTTATTTTTGTTTCGACCGTGATGGGAGCCCAGTTAGATGTCAAGTCCAATTTCCACATTTCAGCTAAATCTTCTGTAAGATTGAGGAGAAACTAGGTGATTTTATTCAAGTTGACTTTGTACTTCAGGTTAGTACTTCTTCTTCAGTGTGCCAGCAGCAAAAAGCAAACAGACATCCACTTGTAGCTTTCTTGGCCATCCGATCACGTTGGCATGGCGACAACTACATGGTTAAGCTGTTTCCATAGATTATGAGGATAGTTCCCAGACATCAGTGATTTGTTTCTGAGCCTCAACCACCAGTTCCAGAGCTTAACTGTGGAGGAGGGCACACACATTCACTGTGTCGTCAAGTATGTGTTTTGCATGAGTTTGCACGTGTTCAGCATTATATCAACAGTCAGAGGGTCTGAAACTGAAAACACTCGTGCTGCGGAGCTCAAAGTTAGTTGTTTTTCATCAATTGTGTTGCAACTTTTGTGAGACTATATCATAAACCTCAAGAGTTTCTGCTCCAGCTTTGTTCTCATCTCTGAAGAAATCATCATATCCAAAGACACCGTTTCTCTTCGACAGTGCGAAATACTTCCTTTTTAACTGCAGTATAAAAATCTCCCGAGTTCCTCTGATTTCTTTTTTTTGATAACTATATGTACAAAAGTACGGAGCCCCCCAGGGGACATGGGGAATTTTTTTTTTTCTTTTGCGTTCCCTCGCAAAAGGTTTTGCGTTCCTTCGCAAAAATCTACTGATCAG
>NW_015113829.1:99003-110224 GCF_001443285.1 Poecilia latipinna
CTGATCAGTAGATTTTTGCGAAGGAGCGCAAGACCTTTTGCGAGGGAACGCAAAAGAAAAAAAAAAATTCCCCATGTCCCCTGGGGGGCTCCGTACAAAAGGACACAAGTCATGAAGAAAACAACTTTGCTGCTGAAACAATGTTCACAACAATAAAATAAGGCAAAATCTATCATTTGTACCATTGAATTCCATTAAAAATTCCTTATAAAAAATTTCTTTTGAACATCTAAAACAACGCAATCTCTACAGGAACACTGAACGCTGCTCGTTAGCTCTTAAACTCTGACGGTCATCCATCCAGTGAGGAGGCCACGACTTACTCACCGACAATCTTGAGCCGGCTCGGACCCGAGCGACAAACTCCCGCTCTTTGTCGGCCGCCTGCCGCTGCGTCTTCTGCAAGCTGTTCAGAGCAGCGGAGAAGTCGTTCAGCAGCCGATCTTTCTGTAGCTTCCTTTGCCGCTAAGGCCACCAAAAACACAGAAAGGAAAAATAAAAAATAGAAAAATTACTATTATGATTTCTCATAGGTGAAAACAGCCATTTAAAAATTTGTACCTGATCTGGGCCAATAGGAAGGGAAGTGAAGACTTTCATCAGTTTGTCAGTGTCTTTTGCCAGCTGGTTGCCTTGCTGCTGTTTTTGTTGACTATAATATAATAAACAAAAAGTATGCGTTTATTATATGGGGGAAAAAAAAAAAAAAAACTATTGTGGTTCCAAGTTAGAAGGATTCATTTTATCTTCATAAACATGCGTGGATAGGTTTTTCCGTGGTACCTCAATATACTTTTAAGCTGTAGTTTTTGTCAAATAATTTTAAAAACAGACAAGCAACATCTCCAACTGAGCCTAAATTTACTCACAGCGTCTGTCTGAGCTGGTTGCTGTCCTGGTCGGTCCCCAGCAGGAACACCGCTCTCTGCAACTCCGAGGCTGAGCAAGAAGGGAGAGATAAACGTCACGATCTCAAATTCTATGATTCAGAAAAAGCGGCTGTGACCTCAGCAAGGGTGCCGCTGATGATAATCGTGTCTTCATTACTCAGCAGCGTGATCCTCTGGATGTTGGAGCTGATGTTCTGGACCATAACATTGGGATCCTCCGGAATCCCAGCGTGGTACGCCATGGCGACAGCTGCGGTGACAACACAATCAGAGCTCATTCATGAAGTCGCGCCGAGATCTCATTACCATAGCTACGGCGCTCTGCTGCTCTCGTGACTAACACATGACCGTAGCTTTTAGCATTTAGCCTCCATCTGTGGGAATATGCATGGCAGTTTTCAGAGTTTACCGTGGTTTAATACCAGCCGTAACTTCAGATGTATGCGGATCATCTTAAGAAACGGTTTCATTATTTTTTGTGGTGACACCAATTGATTATGTTCTGTGATTTGTCTTTGTTTTGAATGCATCCATGTTAACGTACACCGTCCCAAAACATCGTCAATGTTCCAGTCTTATTTTGAACAATAACTGTGAAACACTACAACTGCATATGAGCGAGAACTGCTGAATTAATTAAATTAAAACAGTCGGTTCCATTAGTGTTTCATTTGTCACATTTAAAAAAAAAAAAAAAAAACTTGTACAACAGGTTAGACTGCAGGTCTGTTTTGAGGCCCTTACCAAAATTAAAGTGCACAGCAGTAGTTTGCTTTTACATTATAACAAGGTTTGAGGTTAGCTGAGGACAAACTAACACCAATAAGGTGTCCAAAGTTTTAGGTTTCCTTGTAGTGAAAAGAGATAACGTCTAAATGCAGCAGCTTCGTGGTAATTTAATTAATTTAAATTAAAATATGATCGGTTTCACATGCAAGTATCAGCTGATCATGAATCACCTGGCCGATTAATCATGCACCCCAAACAAAATAACAAATTAGGTTAAATTCAGTAAGTTATTTATGCAGCTTTTTGTTTCCATGATATTCAATACAATCATGCAGTTCTGTTGTACATTTTCGCATGAATACCACAATAAGCTAAGACTGATGCAACTTCTCTAAAGGCTATCATGCTATGAGAACTCATAATAAAAAAATAAATAAATATATGTTGTGTGAAACCTGGTCTTCATCTACTCCCCATTTCCTGCTTCAGCAGTTTTGGTCATTTTGTTCCAAACTGTCACAGGTATTTAAAAATAAAAAATTACCCATCTACAACACAACATTTCATTTTTCTTTTAAACCGGATAAAATCAGAATGAGAATGTTGGAACCTAAAAACAAAACAAAACCTAAAAACAAAACAAAAAAAACTGGATTTCAGTACCAGCCAGTAAAAGGCTGATTGGTGCATATCACTTTATTACAAAACGCACTTTAAAAACAACAGCAATGCTGACCAAAGTGCAATAAAAGTCGGTCAACACGTACTATAAAAGCTATTCAAAATCAGCAGCCAAACAAACTGCGTTTTACAATAACACGACATGAGTTTACACAAAGCCAGTTGCTAACACAAGATGCAAACAACTGATTAAAGCACACAGACTCGGCGGCGCCCACACACAGAAAATAGGCTCCTTGAATTAAAACAAGTAAGGATCAGTTTGGTTTCAAGGATTTATCTGCTGCAGTGTAGCAGGGTTGGGCCAGAGGAATCATGATGTGGGTCAGCCATGCACACTTCCTGTAACTTAAGGGAAGTGAACCCGGCCTGCTCAGAACCAGCTGTTAACCTGTCGCATCCACCTTAGACAACCTTTCTGCTTCTTAGTTCTGTAATATTTCTCCTCTGACGTTATTTACGTCTCATTTTTCTCTCTCTCTTTTTTGTTGTTGTTGTTGTTGCTATGTCAGTGTGTCCCACTGGGAGCAGAAGCAATGCGGAAATCACTCGAGCGACTTAAATCTCAGGAAAACGGGACAAATTCAAACGACCTCACATAGAAACGAACAGTTGTTTTAGATGTGGAAACTATTATTAGCAACAGCTGACACGAACATGGAGAGTAACAAAGTCCACACCGCATTCCGTTTACCGAAGCCTACATATTAACTTTCGTTTTGCTGCTAAATATAAAGCGGCGATGTAAAAGTGAGTTTTAATCCTAATATGTGGGCTCTGTCACTGCCAGATTTCGGCTCGGTTCTGGAGAAGTTTAGGACTTTACCTTTGTTGAGACTCACAGCCGTGGTGTGTGTTTCCTGATTTGGAGCCACTCCCCTGTCACATGATGTCGTCTGCGCTCAGCCGTCACATCGTCGTTTGGTTGGACTTTAATAATGGAACAAAAAAAAAAAAATCTCCAATGCAGCAAAAAGAAAAAAAAAAAAAAGGAATAAAATGAAGCCCCATTTAAAAAAAAAAACGTATCAATGTAAAATAAGCAAAGTAGAATATTTAACAAAATCCCATGTGTTACATTAATTTCTGTAAAAAAAAAAAAAGGGGGAGGGAATGAAATTACGTTTTTAAAAATTATACCAGAGACGTGGGAATCCATGCCTTCCTGTTTCACGGAGCAACAAATATAATGTGACACAGAGGACTTTCTACTCTACAAAATGGGAAAGATCAGAGCACATTCCATTCAAGATGAATTTGGGACATTTAAACAAACAAACAAATAAATAAATAAATAAAAACAAAAAAAATGTTTATAGCATGCAGTGTAGGGGATAAGAGTTGTAGTTAAAGTCTTTATTGTATTATATTGGAACTTGTTTACAATATTTGTTTTAAAGATTACATTAAATGAAATAATTACACAATGGGAAACAGACTGGAGAGTGTTTTTTGTTTTTTTTTTACTACTAGCAATGTTTAAAAGCATTGATAACCTTCACAAAGAGGGTAAGACACAAATGATCGTTGCTAAATAAGCTGCTTGTTCAGACTGCATGTTCTTGGAAAGCTTAGTTGAAGCAACAACTTTAGATGCTGATTTAACTTTCCAATAGGACTTGGCACTTGCCCATACTGCCAAAGGTACCAAAAGCTGGTTCAATGACCGTCGTGTTGTAGTGCCTGACTGGCCAGCAAAATTGGCTTGACTTCAACCCCACACAGAATTTATGGAGTACTGTCAGCGGGAAGATGACAGACAGCAGACCCAACAAAGCACATAGCATGAAAGCTGCTATTAAAGCGCCTGAGCAGTGCTGCAGTCATGGAGTAATTCATGCAAAATGAGCCACTTTCTGAAACACTGATTCTTAGATTTTTTATCTTTTAGTCATAATCATCAAAACAAGAAATATTACAAAGTATTACTTTGACCTCCCTTACAACATGTGCTTTACAACCCTGCATATCCGCTTGCTGTTTTGTGAGGGTTTTTTTTTTTTTCACAGTCTCAGACTCTGCAGGAACATTCTGGCCATTGGTACTTTGGAATTAGTGTTGACATGCTCTTTATAACACCTTAGATAATAGCATCTGTTCTTACATGCCGTTACGAACAGACAGGTGCAGTGTTAGCACATCAAAGTTTAGTGAGTTTAAGCAATCAGTGGACCAGTCTGTCATTAATCCTTACATAACCTCTGACAGACTACGATCACCTGTAAATGCAAACAAAATGTGGTCCTGACAGGTTGCGTTGACTCGATAGATCATCCTTTTATGTGACGATGCTTGCAGATCCAGTGTGGGTTTTAAAAGTTTTTTTTTTTTTTAAGTTTTCTGTCTTTCTTTATGGAACCAAATGGTTTCAAAACCCAATGTGCTTCATTGATTTTCTTTTGCTAAAATGTACTGGCCATGTTATGTGTGAGACATAACATGGCCAGTTGTACTTTGCACCATGCTGTGTCTGGGTATTTGGACAGTATTGAGCTGTGTGCACTCGAATCCGCTTATCGTTTCTGCAAGGGTCCGTTGACCCGCGGGTCAGCAGGCTGTAGCATTAAATTGTGTGTGTTTGCTTTGTCATGGTAGTTAGAGTGCAGACATGTGAACAGCGAGAATACATAAGCCCTGTTGTCTCAAACAGCTGTCAGTCCTGAGTGCACACTCTCGGCTCACTTGTTCTCCATCAACCAGGACAATCATGTTGTGCTTGGCGGCCCTTGGCCTCCTCCTCGCTTCTGCGGTGACTTTAAGCAGCTCTGCTCTTGTCCTGGAAAATGGCCTGCCGAACCTTTGGTCGCAAACTGCCGGCCAAGTGACTGAACTACCTATGCAAGATGGGATTCTGACTCCCAATCCTTGGAATTACCTAAACCGCCAGAGTTTCTATCGTCTGGTGATTGCAGGTACAGACCCTTACCTGACCTACATGGGGACAACCCAGACTGAGAATCCCTTTTGGGGGCTGGCACTGCAGCTTGGATGGATGAAATCCTCAGGTAAAACTGCCTTTTGTTATGTTTTTATTATTTACTAAACATCCCCAAACACTGGGAAATGTCATAGTGTAAATCTGCTGCTTCTGTAGGTCGCCTTGCCGACCCGTCCGGTTCAACAACCTGCGGTCTACAAACAGGAGACGCCATGTGTATTTCACCCGAGAGTTTTTGGGGCTGTAAGTGTAACAAACCAAATCTGAACACAAACCACTCACAGAAATCACTGCCCATCTCTGTATGTTTCTTTTTTTTTTTTTTTTTCAGGTATGAACTACTTCACCTCAGCGTTGCCCTTCCTGTCTGCTGCACAACAGGGTTTCCTGGGAGAAAACATTCAGGTTGTTTTTTTTTTTTGTCACCATACAAGATGCAACCTGAATATTGATAGTGATGGATACAATGATTCTTGTCATGTTTCCAGATCAAGCTTCAGGTGCCTGCAGGTGTAGAGGGTTTTTGTTCAACCTACACTGAATGTTCAGCTAGCCACTCTGATGCCATGACCAAGTGGGATGCTTTTTTCCAGGTATTAAAATGACGCCGGAAATGTAGCCAGTGTTGTTTGTGTACCTTTTTCTACCAACACTTTCCTTTTACTAAGCTTTCCAATAATATGCAGTATTATGCGGAGACACATTTTGGTGTAACTTTTGATATCTTACCTTGCTTGTGGAGGGTGTCCACGACAACATTAAGGCAGTCTTCCCATTTGAGTTTGAAGGCCACAATATGGCAATAACAACATCTCCATTTCAAAAATCCCTTTTATAAATTGGCATAAGGTAACATTCAAATGTTTTTAGCTATAAGTTTAAGTTATCGGTAAGTAAGATTAATCAAAAATAACAAAAACAAATGCTTGAAATAAATCACTCTGTGCGACATGAATGTGTATTATGAGCATTTGTCGCTTCTTTTTTTTGAGTGACATAAACACTTTCCATATTTGATGACGTTCCAAGTTATTGAGCTGTACCTCTATGACTTTAATGGTCAACTTGTGTCTTTTAAGGCTCTCAAGCCAACATCTGAGTCTACTCTACCTGACAACGAGAAGAAAGACTCCATCCTTGGTGTCTACTGGGTGGCTCAAATGGCTACGACTTACGCCTCTTCTACATGCAACGTCAAGTAATCCATCCGTCTGTGAATTTGAATGTTGGCCTTACCACGGAATTTGCATGTTACATGATGAAGTGGATGTTCAAAATCTTATATTTCCAAATATTTCTTTGTGTCATCTCCCGGCTTTTGTCCATTCAGGAAGAGCCACTACTCCGCTGAGGAGCAGTCATTTGCAGACAGCTGGTTGGACTCTGCAGAGTATGTTGCGGCAGCTCATTTCCACTCCAACCTGGAAAAGTCTGTGCTGTTCCTGAATCCTCTGCCGAGCCGAATTTTACGGGTACTTACGCCGTCACTGACGTGTTTATTTTAATATCTCTATTTTGCTGAATATTCGTCTGTTATTTTTTTCACTCCTGCATGTAGGCGGGGGATGCAGCCCCAAACATTGCCGATCTGACTCAAGAGGAGAACAACTCACTGAAAATTTTCTCCTGGATGAAAAACATCAATACCATTCTTGGTAGGACACACGGTCACAAACAAAATGGAAAACGTCTTCAGTTTGGATCACTAAGTCTCAAAGGTTGATAATGATCTTCTCTTCTACCAGGCGGCTCAATGGTTCGCATGTGGAAAGGGGCGATGTGTTCAGTGACTACTAGAGAGAAAGGCAAAGACCTGTTGGAGCAACTTCTAACAAATCCCAGCTTCCCCACAGCCTCTTTCCTGTCCTTCATCACAGAGATGACTACCGCCTGCTGAGATGAACACAAAAATACAAAATCAGAAACACTGTGACATCAATATGATCACAGTCCCTTTAGCGCCTAAAATGTTTGTTTTTTCTCCCCATCAAATTAGGAGGAAAACCTTCACTACAGGTTGTTGATCTGCTCTGGATCAGAGCAGATGTTCTACATGTCAATTTATGCAAACCCATAAAACATAAACAAGTGAATACTCTGTCTTCATTTGATTATATTGGAGTGTTGTCTAGAGAGTCAGTATTAGAAAGTGATGTCCTGGTTAATGCTAAAAAATAAATTTAATTTAGTTTATTTATATATATAGGGCTGATTCACAACACATTGTCTCAAGACACTTTAAGAAAATTATTTTTATAACCAACATTTTCACAATAAAGGACCGTTTTGAAGTACAGATTAACCCTTTCTTTGTGTTGCAATTGTCATGAGATTTTACATGCAAGGCAGCCATATTGAATTTTAGGGCAACAGTCGTGACTTCTCAACGTTGTACTTCCTAATGTGCTGCTTATTTTAAATGTTTTGAATCCACTGACATGCAGAGATCTTCAGTAGCTCATTACTGACCTCTAGTGGTCATGTAAAACATAACAACATGTATCTCTTCAAGTAAAATTATGTGTATTTTAGGGAAAGTATTAAGTATTAGTTCTCTGTTGTTTCACTTTCAAAGATGATTTGGAGCTGTTGTAGTCGTTGAGTGATTTTGACAACATTTTTTAAAAATATACACATATATTTATAGTCATACAGACATAAATCCTTCATTTATGTCTGTAAAAACACTTTTAACAGGAGTTATGGAGAAATCTTTATTCAGACACAAATTGAACAATTTAGATTAACAAAATGCTGCACAAAATTTCATTTAGTGAAATTATTATACAAAAAAAACACATTGACTTATTTAAAAAAAAAAACAGATTTTATTAAAGATTAGGAAATCTTTCGTTGTTATAAACATACTAATTCTATGCTACAGTTTGATTGTCCGTGGAAAGCAGTATCAAAAACAAACACACAACATCGAGACACAAATACAATATTAAATTTTTACTATTTTTTCTTCCTTTTGTGGAGCTTACTGGACAGACTTATTTTTATACAAGCATTAGCTTCGTCACCAGTTTAGCTCAGTATAAAAACAAAAGTACGGCTGAAGAGTTTTAAACGTTTAGTGAAGCTTCTCACGTACAACTAGAGCAAATGTTATTTTAAACAGACAGAAATGCATTACGAAGACTTTGATATATTTCTACCTGGGCACTGAAGTAAACTTTTTTTTTTTTTTTTTGAGAGCCTGAGGTTAAGGTTTATATTCCCACATTGGCTAATTTAAAGCAGTGGCACCAGTAAAGTAAAAAACAATCCAGAAAAAGGATATAAAATTAAAATAAACTTTTTAAAGGTGTAACATCTTGCATAACTGTTCACACACAGACATGTAGCTAAACAAGAAGACTGTGTTTAATAAGCGAAATATTCCTGATAGTTTCTCTGTCCACACATCCCTTCAAACTCAGCCTCTGGTTAGGACGTTTGAAGGTTTTTCAAATAAATCCATCTTTTATTTTATCTTGGCATCGTCTCAGATAATATAATATTAACAATGATGGAAATTTGAGTCTATTTATTTAGCAGGAGAGGAAATCCCACATCAAAGTAAATCAAGTAATCCACAGAGGTGGGTAAGAACTAGTTGTTTACTTGAGTAACTTTTTGGAAAACAATTACTTTTAGGAGCAGTTTTACAATGCCACACTTTTTACTTCTGCTTAAATAATACTAATAGGAAGTATCACTACTCTTACTTGAGTAAAATTTCTGGATACTCTACCCAGTGTGAGTAACTTCACAGAATGAAGAACAAACATATGTCAACCAAAAATATTTGAGACACAGAGACAAACCTAGGGTTTATGTCGGAGTGAAACCTCTTGTTTGTACAAAAGCTTTGTTGTTCTAACGTTATTTTCGAGCCTGTTGTGCCATTTGTAGGTCAAAAAAGATACAGTAAACACTATCGTCACTGGAAGTACTTACATATATATACATTTTGTACTGTGAACATTAGCTTAATAAGTTTTATATTAAAAAATTTTCGGGGGGAAATGTGTTTCTTTTGTCGTAATTTGTCATGATCAGTTACTCAGTACTTAAGTAGCCGTGTTACCAAATACTTACATGAGTAATTTCTTGGAGAACTACTTTTCATTTCTACTTGCACTTAAAAAAAATATAGTAAAGTGGAAGATCTGTGATATTGTGAGCCTGACTCCCTGATTTTTATTAAAAAAATAAAAATCTGGTAGACTCTGTCTGAACTGAAACTCAGCTCAATATTCACTGAGCTTATGAATAGTAGACAAATAAACCCAGAAATGCTTAAAGCAACCACTGTCTGTAGCTGCCTTAGGTTTTCTAAGTGCAGAATAATAAAAATAAAACTAACAACAGATATACCAATTATTGTGGCACCAATGATTGTGTCAACAAGGATTGATTTCTTAATGTCTTTTTTTCCTGACTGAATATATTCAAAGTCAAGATTATTCTTTCCCAAACTTTCAGCATGAGTTTCTACTTCTGCTAAAAAAAGACAAATGTGTAGATGAATAATTTCTATTCATCTTTGCCTGAGGGTTTTGTTTTGCAAGCTGCATATTTCAGCAGCTTTTGCTCCTTTTAACCAAGAAGTCTTGCCTAAAGAGAGTTTATAATGAAGAACACATTTTTTTTCAGAACTAGAGTTTAGTTTGCCGTAGCGTTAATTAAGGAGGCGTCATCTTCGGGCATTAAGTGTAAAATTAAATGATTTGACAGTGAAGCTTTAGCTTAGTGATGACACAGCTGATGAGTCATATTTACAATTTGTTTGTCTTTATTCATTTATGCTTTGGACATAATCTAAGCAAAGTTTTTTTTTTTTTTGTAAATTGAGAAAATGGTATAATTTATCTGTAAACAATGACACAGTTGTGCCACAAATAGTACTTTGTTGAGATGGGAACAGTAACAGTTTGGGAATCCGTGACTTAGAGTAAATGAGGTCATTGACAGCATGACTTAGCGATTATCAGCAACATATAAATAATTATAAAGAAAGGTGAAATCATCTGTTTGTCGAGCACCAGAAATAACAGTAACTCAAAGGATACAGAAGACAGACGTTGATTAAAAAAACAAAAAAAAAACAAAAAAAAAAAACAAACGATAGTCGAAGCGTTTTCAATCCCTTCATTTCCTCTCGGCTCTGGACGTAAATTTGCGAGGTTTGACACGACCCGGTGAAAAACTGGGAAGACCAGTGCAGAGTCTTCCCAGATATAAGCCAGGAATGTCACTGCAGAGTCTAAACATCGGAGCGGAGCTGGAGGGAGCACTTTAAACAGAAATCAGTCAAACTAACTCAGCTTTCTCCCGGCTGGAGACCGCAGAGCAGCAGAGGAAAAGAAGTGATATGCCACCTTCTAAACACTTGTCACGCATGTCCTAAGTAAAGCGAACAACAACAGCGGGTTATCGGTTCTGCCTTGGCTCCTTGACGTCCACTGGGTGGTGAGGTAGAGATGTGCTTGAGCGGTAGACCTGCTGTTCGCTGACCTGCGGTCGAGGTTGCTCGCTGATGACATGTGCATCTGTTGAGTGTTGCTCGGCTACACGAGAGGTAAAAGGTTTTGTCTTCTTAAACAGGAAGCTGCTAATGTACTGGAATGTGTGCATGTGGGGGTTTTTCGAGAGCCGCTTGCAATCTCTGTGTGGGTTTTTAAATTCTGTCCAGGAAGTTTGCTCCACATGTGTGGTTCCACCAAACTGCAAAAAGTATGTACAAACACTTATTGTGTACCGTGCCAGGCAAAAAAAAATGGGATAAAAGTTTCCACATCAGGCCAAAGTAATGGCCTCATTTAAAGTCTTTTTTTTTTTTTTTTTTTTTTTTTTTTTTGGTTAAGCACTATATGTGTTTATTTTTATTGGGGGGAGAAAGCTCAACTTGTTTTTTTTTTTTTTTAAATAAGCACTATATGTGTTTATTTTTATTGGGGGGAGAAAGCTCAACTTGTTTTTTTTTTTTTTTAAA
>NW_015113829.1:113200-136549 GCF_001443285.1 Poecilia latipinna
GAAAAAAATTTCCCCCTCAGGCCAAAATAATGGCCCCCTTTAAAAGCTTTTTTTTTTTTTTTTTTTTTTTTTTGATTTGGCCGACACAAAGTAGTGCATAATTGCAGTGGGAGGAAAAGCGAATGTCTGTTTTTTGTTTTTTCCAAATAAAAGTTTGTATTGTGCGTGAGATGCATTTGTATTAGCGAACCCTTTTACTTTGACATGACTAAATAAAATCCAGTGCAGCAGATTCTCCTTCAAAAGTCAGCTACCTTTTAAATATCAATAAGGTTAAGATAGAAAAAATGATCTCAAAAACATAATCAGTCGGCAACGGCGGTGCTGAGGGCGAGAATGTTAAATATGTTGATAGAAAAGCCACCAGAAGATGCCACAGATGACTGTTGTCATCTAAAGACTTGAGTGTGGACTTTGTGCTAACCAAAGAGTGAAAAGAGTCAAACTAAAATTTGGATTTGGGGCATGCCTCACTTTTCAAGGTTTTCTGAAGGGTTAGCAATGCTTCTCCATGATGCTGTGTGTATGTGGATAATCCCATGGTTCCTATTATGCTTCTATGTGAGCCGAGGCCTTGTCTTTTAACAGGTCCAGACACAGGTGACAGCTCCAGCTCCCTGGAAAGACACAGTGAGAAATCACCTCTCCTCTCTCTTTCCATATATAGCCTTATCCTGAAGCCTCTCTCAAACATAAAGCACATAACCTAAAAAGTTTTGAGTCCACTGATGTCTTTGGTGCAAAAAAAAAAAAAAAAATCTTCAAAAACCGGCTCTCACCTTCAGGAGGCTGGGTCATCGGAGGCTTCAGGCAGTACATGTGATATCCCCGATCGCAGTCATCGCAAAACAGCAACTGGTCCTGAATGGAAACAAGCACACACACACACACTCGACATTGTGAGAAGAAAGAGATTTTCGGCGACGGTTCCCGACACGACGAGGCTTAGCGTGACGATGCTCACGTCGTTCTCGGAGGTTCCGCACAGACTGCAGGACTTGCACTCGATGCACTGCCACTGATACGTCCTGACCGCCTGCATCATGTTCTCTGTGAACTGCAGGCATGTGGGGTGACCTTTGGAGGGGCATCAAGGTAAAAAACACAAGGAGAGACATTACTGGACATATTTTACGAGAAGTTTCCACCTTAAGTGATGTTCATCCTCCAGATTATAAAAATACTTTCTGTTGTTTGGGTGTTTGAAGTCATTTACAAATTGATACAACTCTCATTTCACCTGTGCGAACATGTCTATGCACCCTTGTGTAAGTAATTTGTGTAAAGCATCCCAACAATCACAATCCACTGTATCGGTATTGTATTCAGGTAATCATCAAATTTAGTGTGTTGCATGGTCAGAAAGGCTTATTTTTTTTTTATCTGACCACATCTCTTTCTGCAGGCTTAAGAAGGCTTAATACAAATAATTTTTTATATAAAAAAATAAAACCTTTCCCATTATTTTACAATAACGTATCTCCGTCCATCTACTGTGCGATTATTTAACTGATTTTATTGGTTTATCACATAAACTCTTAACAAAAAAAATTATGTTTGTGCTTCTAACTTGACTAAACACAAAGATATAATTGTGGTCTTCCAGCCAAAATGAAAACATCCACGTCAGAGGAACACAGGCAACGTCACGCTTGGCTCGCTCTTCTCCTGTCCTGACAACGCTCGTTCGCTCAAATGCATTTTTCCGCCTTCTCCCTGCAGGTGATCTGAGATATGATTCGCAGGGATAAACAAAGCAGGGGGGGGGGGGGGGGGATGTGATGTGGAAGGAAGAGATGCAGACAACTGCGGCATCATGATGCACAGAGCTGAAGAAAACAAGCAGTGACGGCATGTCATCTAAAAGCAGAAATCCTCACGGAGGGACGGAGGCAGACGAGGCAAGCAGAACTGAACCAAGCAGCAGATATTAAAAATGGGGAATATCGGTTTTTCAGCTGTTCAGTCTCACTCATTGAGGTCATTGATAACCCACAAAAAGAGAAACGCTTGTTTTGTGGCAACTTTGAAATTGACCTTGATCGGCACTTTTCTTCTAACCTGACTGAGCTTCATGTATTCATTTATTTTAAACGTCTTCATATTCAATCTGTCATATTCCCAAAAGACTTGCAGCTGCAGCTACAGCTACGGCTAAAGATTATTCTACAGGTTGTTGACTCAATGTGGCTAAATACAAATGCACAAACAACTAATAATACATTACATCACTTCCTCTACTTGTATTTGTCTATAACACAAAACCTCCACAATGTACGCTGACATCCAAGCTGAGCTTAATGAGCGCTAAAACATTTAAGGTGGGTAAACAGTCTGGGCTTTTCTAAAGGACTGAAACCTCTTTAAAGTTCAGACTTTGTAAAAAATCTCTGATAAATCTTTACATTTTTCATAAATCTTTTGAATCTTTTGTAGTGTAACTTTAAATTGTTTCACGCACGCACGCACGCACAAATTTGGGTTTGCTATTTTAGTAGCAAAAATAATTAATCCAATCCGTCGTCTACACCCATTTGTCCTTGCATGGTCCCAGGGGGCTGGTACTCATTTCCAGCAGCCATTGGGTCAAGAGGCGGGGTGCACTCTAGACAGGTTTCCATTCTGTCACAGGGCAACACAGAGACACAAAGGACAAGCAACCATGCACACACACACACTCATACCTAAAGGCAATTTAGAGCAATCAATTAACCTAACTTTCTCTGGACAGTGGGAGGAGACAGTCCACACATGCATGGTGGAGACATTAATCCAGGTCTTTTGCTGTGTATTAAGATAATTCATTGTTAATGTTGTTAACTTCTGTGTAAAACTGTTTGGTTCTCTTACATAGTTCTCCTGTTTTCTCCTGTTTTCCTTTTACTGTCACAATTATTCCAAAAGCTGGATCCAAACCAACCTGGCTCAAGATGCAGAAAATAATTGCCCTCATTGTTAAAATGCGATTTACCACATTTTTTTATTTGCCACATCCAGACCTAATTATTGCCAGATCTGTAGAGTCGAAATATTACTTAAATAGAAGCTGTCTGACAACAGTAAGTAGGCAAAAAGAGCAGCATTGTGCTATAGCAGGAAGCTACAGCACAATGACTTGTTTCGAGCCAAAATTCCTCTGAACCGGCGTAAATCCGCATATAAAAAGAAACATCACTAGAAGATCGCATTTTGCGTTTACTCTGGTGATGTTTTTCTAGTTTTAAAATGTATTTGACACTGAAACATTCACAATTTTCACAATATCTGTGAGGAGGCAAATACTCTAAAGTCGGTTGTGCTCATAAACTCATCTCACCGTCTGGGGTTCGCTTGTTTTTTGTTGTCTTTGCGACAAACTCACCAGAGCGACCGCAGTCGGAGCAGGACACCAGCTCCTCCGCCTGCCCCGTCTTCCTGTTGGCGTCCTGGTCTCCCAAGCAGAAGTCACAGTAGTCGTTGGGAATGATGGTTCCATCAGAGCCCTTCTGAGCTGCCCGGAGGAACAGGAAACCATCATAAAGGAATATTTTGATAGTGACCGCCGTAACGAGGTCAGCTGCGAGAGCTGCGTCTCACGTTTGTGGTTGTCCGAACTGTGAGGCGACGACGGAGCCGTCTCCGCGTCCTTCTCCTCTTCGCCTTCCTCCTCGGCCAGGTGAGTGTGGGTGTAGTGGTAGCTCAGGCCCGGACGGTTCTTGTAGCGCTTCCCACAGACTGCGGATGAAACGTGACGCGTCCGTTAGCACAATTCACCAGCTGAGGGCTGAGAAGGAGGATGTATAAACAAAGCAACAGCAAAAAAAAAACAAAAAAAAAAAACAAACAGCAAACAGGAAACACCGAAAAGTTAAAAACTACCTTTGGATGTACTGGTAGATTAGTTCTGTTTATTGTTTTGTTAATATGAGCACGAAAGCATGAACTCATGATGATTTTTCTTTTTTTTTACTGGCATCCAATTGTGCTGAACCCATTAATCAAAAGTAAAAGACAAACAATAATGGAATCATTTCCATGCCAAAAACATTGAAAGCTTGCCGGATTGCCTTGAATTTCTAAACTAGCACAATGATCCTGAATTAATTTCAAGTTTCAAACGGGTATTTGGTGTGGCGTAGAAAAGCATAAAGGAGTTTCATCTCATCAAATCCAACCATCACTCCTCCACCACCGTGCTTAACAATTGCAATGTGGTGTGTGTGAAGCAGGCAATTCTGCATAAGCTGCAGTTTTCCTCCACCCCTCAAAAAAAACACAAAACAAACAAAAAAAAAAACATATTTCTTGATTTGAAAGCACAATTCAACTTTCACAAAGTTCACAAAGCAGTAAATAATTTGCACCCAGTGGAAACACTTCCTCGGCGGCTTTAGAGAAACCGACGCAACATGCATCTGCCGGTGAAGTCACACCAGAACTTGCGACCGGTAGCGACAGGAGCTCATGGCAAAGCGTTAGTGTCATGCAGCGAATCCACAAGGAGAAGCCCAAGCATACAGCATCAGAAGCTTTCTCTCAGACATTCCTGCGCTGTTAGCGAAAAGGCTGACCACCGCGATATAGCATGGAGCTGGGAGAGAGAAAAGTTCAAATTCAGATACCTTCTTCAGCCTTTTTTGAGTTATGCTTTTGTTTGTACCTATCTGGAACAGAGGAGACACAGAAGCAAACCATGACGGAAAGAGAATGAAACAAAAATGGAAATGAAACCGATTGGCATGAGTTTCAGTCCACAAACAACCCGACTCCTATGGTGGGGGAGGAGAGGGGGGATTTTGTCCAGGTACAAAAAAAAAAAAAGGGGGGGGGGGCATGCTGGTCAATTCTGCATAAACATCAGAGTCCCTTTACATGCTTATTTTAGGAACAGGGGGGAAAAAAGGAGGGATGACATTAAGAGACTTGAGAAGCTACATCTGCTCTTCATCAACATGTATTTTCTCTTTGAACAGACATTTTAGATCTTTTTTTTTTTGTCATGGGAACTTCTGCAGGAAGGGGGTTGGGAGGTGTAATAACAGCAGGATGACAGGGCAAATGATAAACTGAGGAGACATGCTTTGCGTCTCCTTACTGTCACAGATGTAGGGTTTATCCAGGTCTTCTGCATTAACGGATTCTGTCCTTCTGCGAGTCGATCCTCTGCTCTGCAAGGAAACAACAAACATTTATCACACGTGCGACCCTGTTACGCTTGCAGGTTAAAGCAAAGATTACATTAGTTTAGTTCATGTTACTGCTCTCATTCATAGAACTAAATATAATACATTTATATTATTTCAGGCTTTTATTCATTTATTTCCACCTTTCTCCCACGCATTGTCAAAATTGTACAGAATAGCAGCAACCTGTGTCTCTGCAGCTGCATGTTGAACTTTCTTAATAGCTTTGGTTAAAAATGAAAAGGAACCATGTTAATGTTTTTAAAATACAATAAATAAGATAATAGCAAATACAGGCTTTCAACCATTTTTCAAAATGTTCCTGCACTGAATCTGTGCTGAATTTTCACAACGAATGTCACTAAGAGTACCAGTAATATGTTTTTAATCATTAAATTGGAATCTATGTGGTGCTTTTTAGTATAAATATGTAAATCCTCTTTTATGTTTCTCGTTATTTTAAATCATAAAAATAGAAAATAAAATGCTGGTTATATAAAAATAAGACATTTCCTGAAGCAGATATTTATATGACAATTTGTTTTTTTTTTCCCATGAGACATTTGCAGCTCCAAATGAGTTTCATTTGGCTGTCCTGAGAGCAAAACGGCTCTTTAGGTTGTAAAGGTTGCAGACTAATGGTAAAGAACAAACCGGGTGACGCCTTTCTAACCACTCGTCTTAACAGAAATGCCAGAGCTCATTTAAATTGGTTGTTTTTGTTTTGTTTTTTTTGGACATAGAGCCAATTTAAATTAGCTCTACCAATTCTGATGAGAAGAGTGATCAAATGCCCAGCCCGGAAGAAGAATAAAAAAAGCCAAGTGTTTTAGTCGTAATGAAAAAAAAAGCACGTGAATGTTTAAGCAATGTAACTGAATGACGTATTTTTGGCTTTTGTTACCCACTTTGCCTCTATTCCTGTTCTTTTTCTTTGGTGTATCTGCTTCAAACTCTTCATCTTCGTGGAAACTGTCCCCGTTTTCCTCTGCTTCCAGAACTCTCTACAAAAAAAAAAAAAAAAAACACACCCCTAGTAGGTTCAAATAAAACAAGATGAGGAAAAACAAGCTAAAAATAAAAATACAGCACAGAGGTTTGTGTAGACTTTAAAACACACCATGGTTGCAAGGCACTATTTTTTCCCCCCACATTTTTAATGGGTTTTACAGATTTTGTCATGCAGGAACAGCCAGAAACGTTACTTTTACCACTGACGGTCATTCGTCAGGCACGTAAACCAGTCAGATGCTACAAAGGTGAGAAAGACAGTCATTCATTTTCAACGCCGGGTTGGTTTAAAGTTACCTGTATTTCCAGAAGCGTCTCCTCATCCTTACTGAGGTTGTTTTTTTTCTCCAACGCGTTGTCCCCCCTCAACAGCGCCTCCAAGGCGGTGGCCTCCCCGGGAGGCCCCTCGCGTTTGGGCGCCAGATCAGCTTCTGTGGTGGAAGGGTAAAGGGACGAAGAGCAACAGAAAGAAAAGATTTGGTTTCAGTATGTGCTTCCGTATGTCACAAACCTCTGTTTGTACCCCGTTTGTGTTACACGGTAAGCCAGCGCAACTGTTCCTCCGATATCAAAATATAAACTCAGTTCCAGTTGCACTTCAAAGACAAGGTAAGAGGCACGTCGTCAGCCCCGTCACTCCGTACTTATTCGATTGTGTGAAGGTGGATTTGTGAAAGCCCAAACTCACTACATCACTCCTCTTTGAACTTTAAAAGCGGAATGAAAATAGGATGAAAGCAGAGATGTGCGTTTAAAGTTTCCTCGTGTTTAGCATGCGATACGCCCAAACCTTTAGTCTTTTCGGTATCCGACGACTTCAGAGAAAGACTTGCAGGGCATTTTCTTTATCTGCTAACCCCCACCTCACCTCCAGCAGCAGCACAAACATGTCCAACCTTTATTGCTTTTCACCTGTGGGAACTTCCGTCAAATACCTCGAGTCTTATGTCTTATGTTTTCCTCTATCGTCAGCCCCTTAACGTTGAGCTCTAGTCAGAGCTGGGGTCAGGGAAGGTCATGTGAAGATTCAAGCTTCACTCAGAATCCATCAATTTATTTAGAATAGCTTTCGTAGTTCAAGTTTTATTTAATGCACTAGATCGAGCAAACTTTTGCAAAACCTTTTTTTTTTTTCCTTAATCAGGGCTGGGCTCAGAGGAGACTCATTCAGAATATCTCCATGAGGTAGAGATTTTTCTATCAATAAAGATATGAAAGATCCACCGCATTGCTCTGTTGCAAAGCAAAACTTTTGTAGCAAGTTCTACAGGGAGTGCTTTTTATTTTTCTTTTATTATTATTATTATCTTCTGTTGCAACAATTTCCACTGTTTTGAAATTCCCCTGAACAAACTTGCTCTGTCAGTCGGGCCAGTTGTATTTCCCTGCTCATGTGTTGGAGACACCAACTCTTCGCTGTCTGCACATGCAAAAAGTTGTGATCATGCACTCCCTTCCTCATGTCGCCCTGGGCATCCGCTCATGTTACATATCAAAGACGGGCTCTGGCAGCGAACAGAATCGTTCGGCTTAATATTTATGATTTCTCTCATACAACTAATTATTCTCAGTGCGCTGCTGTAGTCTCGTGCATTTTCTTGAGCCTGAAAACAGCAAATTGGTTCCAGACTCTTTTAGATGAGCTCCGATAACACAGAGCAGCAAATGTACATAAAGAAGAACTGAGAAATCACCATTATACATTCAGTCCAAAGGAGATCCTCTGCATGTGGACACCCCTTTATCCAGAAGGCATTAAAGCAACGAAGCATTCGATAAAACTCTGGAGGAACAAATTCACATTCCTCTGTCGTGGTATCATATATATTTCACCCGACCTGCACAATGATATCCTGCAAATGCTTTCCAGCTTTAATAGTTAAACAGCCAGTATTGCTTTTTCATCTTTTGGCATTAAAGGTTGGTTGGTTGTAGCTCTGGGGAGTTTCTTATACTTTTTTATTTTTTATTTTCCACAAAGAAGGACTCCCCTTTCCGCCGCGTGAAGAAAAAAAAAAAATCATTCTTTGCAGAATGCTCTGGAGTATTATATTGCATCTGGAGGACACAGAAGAGGGAACAATAGTGGCAGAGAGCGGAAACAAAGAATCGCCTTCATTCCTCCTCTTATCGGGTTCCCTGGTATTCCACTTCTAATATACCCCCCACCCCCCAAAAGACAAAGCGCTGTGCGCACGAAGGGATGAGAACTGACAAAATAAAGCATGTACTGCCGTCTCATAAGGCTAAGCTGCATTTTAATGCCTCATGGACAAATGATTATAGAGGCCCAGTGAGGTTGCTCCTGTGCTGGAGTTGGGGGGGGGAGCAGGAGTCATGTGTGGGGGTGTATATGACCGTGTGTGTGTGTGTGTGTGTGTGTGTGTGTGTGTGTGTGTGTGTGTGTGTGTGTGTGTGTCTACAGCTACAGAACAGTGAGAGGGGGTATTGATTCGAAGGGGGAAAAAAAAAGAACCTGGAGACCTGGTGAGAGAGAGGCTAACCAGAGCCAGATGGCCTGATAGCAAGAATTAATAAAACAAGCAGAGTGCAGGAAACACAGCAGCACCAGGACGCACATCAAACTGAAAGCTGCATGTAAAAATAACTCAAATCAAAATGGGACAACAGAGTCGCTACTTCCCAGTGTTCGGGGTTTCAACTGAACGTCTGTGCGTGTGTATATCTGCCGGGCTGCGTTGTTGCTTGAATTACCTAGCCGGAGCTCACACAGGCGGAGCTGCGGATCCAGGGGTGGGTGGAGTCGCCTCTTTTTCCTCCAGCAACGAGCCGGGTACGTATACATCTGCCCCGCCGCCTGGCCTGGACCAGGAAAAAAGGACAAAACACACACAGCCATACACTCGTTAATGCAGGCACTGTGGAGGAATTTTGAACAACCTCTGCCAACATTTTAACAATTTATGCACCGAGTCCAAGCACAACAGACACACGGAAAAACACTTAGAGTCCTCATCTCCTCCCTTTAGCCCCCCAGCACTTATTGTGTCCAGATTTCAGTAATGTTTAGTGCAGTGGTCAACATCTTGAGAAAAATCCTGACCCCAGTCAGATGCCATTAAAATTTTTTTTGTCTTATTTTAGATTCTTCCGGTTGGTTTCAGAATTTCCAGTTTGCATCCTAGTGGAGCAGAAACCCGTATTCTAAAGCAAAGGAATGAAAATTTGAAATCTGACTTTACTCTAGCAAATTTGATCGTTTCTCTGCCTTTAATCCTCATCCTCCCCCCACCCCCTCCTCCCATTATCTTGGGAGAAAACAGAGGAGAAGGGAGAGGGGGTGGGAGGTGTAGAGGGGGTTCAGTTATGTCCACATGAGAAAAGAGAAAAAAAAAATCAAGAGAAAGGAGGTGGAGGCATGAACCCAGAATAAATGCATATATTGCGAGTTAGGTCTGCCACAAAGTATAGGGTGTGGCCTGAAGGGCTTTGCATACAAGATGGAGCGCAGGCTATTTATGTCCAGATCTCACCAAGGAGCAGATTGTTCCCTTTGGCTGCACAGAGGACCCACATGTGCATGGCCAATTCTGAACACTTGATTCAAGATAAATCACTGATGGGCACCTCATCATGAGATACACATATTTAAGTTTTTTTTTTCTTTTATTACAAATATCTATTCGCTAAACATTGTAGGTAATGCGCTAACATGCTTCCCTGGGTTAATCTAAGCCTGGAAGCAGAATCAGAGTATTGACAAAATACACCCACCAGTTGGTAACTTGCAAATTTTCCTGAGTAGACTCCTCGTTTTCGCTCTGCTACTCCGCTTACCGTTAAGTCACGCAGCAGCAACTCACGGCATGTAGATGTGCGTATGCGCAGAAGACAACTTGCTGAATGTCAGAACGACCATCAGGGTGGCAAAGAAAGGGAATTCAAGATTCTTTGCTTCTAGCATGGTCTAATTATTTCAGCTATTCCTCACCTTCTGGGATTTCTAACTACGTCAATCTTTGCTTTTACAGGGAAAAAGAAAAACACAAATAGAGTGAGCAAGCAGCTGGCGTGGGCAGAGGTCAGAGAAGAATGAGCAGACTGGTTCTACCTGGAAGCACGGATGGGCTACACCAGCAGAAGACCCCGCTAAGAGCCGCTCCAGTCAGTGAGAACAGGTAAGTGAGGCTGCAGTTCACAGGCTCAACAGAATTTAAGAATAACATATGGGAAACTTAAATTCAAATAATCTTAGCCTCGGTGTGCTTTTATTTCTAGATCAGAGTTCAGACTTCTGAGACAAGTGCTTCAGTTGTAGGATACCTGTAATATCCCCCCAAAACTAAGACAGCCATGCAAAGCACTCACTACAGCAGTCACCTGCTTCCATGCTCCTGGCGCTGCTAAAATGAATAAAAGATTTAGAATAAAACCTAAAACTGCTTTACTAATTTGCTGCGGTGGCAAGCTGTGCCACTTACAGGCTTGCGAGTTAGCACAAACAACTCTTTTTACTTTTGTAGCGACATCTACGTTACCATCTCCACCAAAATGATATGTTGTTTTTTTTTTGTTTTTTGCTGAGACTTTTTCAGTTTCTTTTGGAGGTCTATCTGCTGAACTATCTCAAAAGGCAGCCGTCTTCTTCCTGTTCCAGTAACATATTTCAGGTCAAATCAGGTAAAAAATGAAATACAGATATTTTCAAGCGGGTTGCAAAATGTAGCCAGATGCTATTCTGCACGGGGGAGAAACTGAGACTCTTTTTTTTTTTCAGGACCAGGCAGGTTTCTTGACCCTTGCAGAGTTTCTTACCTGGTCGGCGGTGACGCTTTTCCATCCAGATGTAGCAGTTGTTCTGTGCCACGCCAGTTTGCGAGTCCAAGAAGGGCATTCGCACGCTGCGCTCAGCACAGAGGCGGGCATTGTAGCTGCGACAGTGTTCAATGGCCTCTTTATAGAACTGGTCACCCAGCCTGAATCCAGGAAATCGTGAAAACAAGAACGCAGATAGTCAAACAACACTGTGAGTATACAGTTGCGGAGCCAGCCGAGAACACAGCAAAATGCAGTCAGGCTCATTTACATTTCGTTCTACAACAATTACCCATTCACTCAACATCTGCGCTGCATTAAGAAGATGTTTATTTGATGAAAAAAACACTTACCCACAACTTTATAGTCTTATTTGTGCTATCAATCACAGCAGCATAAAGCATGCTCCTGTGATTTCCACTTCTCCTTTGTGATGACATGCTGTTGTTATTACATTCATAACATGCAAAAGCTTCTTTCAGAATGGCAACGCCACATGCTGCTGGGCTGATTTTCCCAAATCACCTTAGACTCAAAACAATTGTAAGACTTATGCCCAAAATATTTCTCTTACAGGGTTAAATCAAATTAGTGAGTCACTTTGCTTAGACTTCAAAACAAAAAAAAAAATGTTGGCAAAAAATCACGTTTGACTGCATTGTTCAGATTTACAGAGCCTTGCAAAAAATAATTGTCACCCCTTTCCTAATCTAGAACCAACCCAAGACTCTGGAGGAGCTGCAGAGATCCACAAATGAGGTAGGAGGATCTGCAAGAAAAATATTTGTCAAAAGGAAAAGCCGTCCAGAAGGAACACGGCAAACACGTTGAAGACGATGCTCTGATCAGAGAATAAATTCATCATGTAGGCCTACAGTCAAAAAAAACAACAAAAAACCATGCTGCAGGAACAAAATATTAACGTAGTAAAAAAAAATGTTAGCAGCGAGATCTGTATTTTTATTGCTTTAATGGGAAAATGGGTGGATTTCTCCCAGATTTCTTACGTTTTTTTTTCTTCTTTGTCATCCAACTGTGGCTTTGATATCAGGCAGAGACAAAATACAAGAAAACCACAAAGCCAAGGTTTCAAACCTAACTTGGCCCTTTGTGAAAATACAATTGCCTCCTTGTTAAATCAGGAATTAACTGCGATCAGCAACATTTTTTTTTTTTTTTTTGCTCAGTTTCACAAGCCACACACGGGCCTGATTGCTGCCAGACCTGTGGCATAAAAATAGATGTAAATCCTGTCTGACGACATGAAGTAGAATGAAAGATCTCAAAGAACATAATAGCACAAACTAATGAAATTCAAAGGCTGAGTCAGACAAAAACAGTCTGCAAAAGGTTAAATTGTCATTTCTAAGGTTTTGGGACTCCAGAAAACAGGAGCGTCGGTCGTTATCTACACATGGAACAGGACGGAGCAAGAGTGAACGTTTCCAGGTGTGAGCACTCTACAAAAATCACTTCAAAATAGTGCAAAAACAAATCAACATCGACTCAGGAGGTCACAAAATAATCCCGGAAAACACCAAAAGTACTGCCTCAGTTAAGGTTGATGTTTGACAATAAGAAACACTGGACAAAAAAATGGCATCCAGCACATACTTACTAAGTGAAAATCATAAAACACATCGTGATAATTCCCGAGCTGTTCTGGGAAATATTCTGTGGACTGGCTTAGATTCTTCCGGACATGAATGCTTTTCCAATTATTGATAAAATCGTTACGTTTTCTCGCTTTCAAAGAAAAAAATATCAAGAAAAGTGATAAAATACAGCTTTATAGTTCTATTGTGGAAAGTTCTTACAAAAAAAACCTTTGCAGAATCCCAGTGGTAGGGGTTAGCAATGGGCCACCATGTTTTCGAAAAAAATAAAAAAATAAAAGTTGACAGGAAATGTGAAAATATCACTAGGTAATTACGTGTTATTGGAAGTCATTACCAGTATCTGCACACCAATTATGATGTTTTAGAGAAAAGCAAACATTAAAAAAACCTAAATAAATAAACAAGCAATGCTTAGCCTGGTGGGGGCGCAAGTAAAGCCTTGTGGCCCGCCAGGCTTGTAATACACTGGGGGAAACCCTGCAGTTTATATTGTAGCACAGTAAAATACAAAAAAGGATCAAAGTGTTTTGCAAGCAAGGCAATGCGTAAGGCAAGAAAAGACTTGAAGATAATAAGTTTCGCTTCAGGTCTTTAAGTCTATGTACTGTAGAGTCTGGACTTAAAATATTTAGAGTGAAGGCATTAGAGCTGACAATTAGACACGAGCAGAGAAGAGAAAAGCACATAAGAAAGATGAACCAAGCAAAGCTGTCAAAATGAAACACCGGTGGGCCCGTCAGTTTGAAAATCCTGCTGAGAAACGGTCTTCGTGCCGACTCAGCTTCATTCGCCGAGGTTTCAGGGGTAGAACAATTAAAGACAGAGGAAACGACACCAAGATCAGCACCTTCTGCAAACTGTGTGACGTGAGAAATACACAAAGGAGACTCTGGTGTTGATGTCACGCTGAAGATTTTCTCTGCTTGACATTGTTCAAGCCAGCAGATGCAGCCCTGCGAGAGTTTAGTGTATCCAGTCTGTCAGGGCTGTGTTTGGTTTTCGGTTTACAGAGTGCACACACGTCAGTCTGCTTGACCGTCACCGGCGCAGACGAGGAGTCTGGGAATACTCCTAAACAGATATGCACAAAATGGCACAATGGGCAAAAACAAGAACATTTAGCCCTAATGAAGAAAAATGCGCAGTATGTGGAGATGACAGAGGAAAGAAAGTTGGTTGTTGAATCGAATATCTCTCTGCTGTGATTGCGTTGTATCGGTATGAAGCTGATTTATAGCGCAGTTAGTGGAAATATTTCGGACATATTTTCTCGCAAAGACCCAAGAGATGGGATCTGTTATAAATTGGCTCTTTTAAAAACAAACTGAATTTAAATGATTGAATTAAGATGACGTATAAAGAGGATTTAGGGGGGTGAGGGATAAAAACATATTACTGATGTAAGTATTTATGTACAGAAGAAGATAAACAAAAGAAAAAAAATATTACATAAGGGGATAGCCATAAGGAGGAAAGAAGGGAAGACTCGTAAAATTATGCATGAGAGATCTGAAGGGCAGACTAATGTCTCTCTTATCAGTTTTCCTTTTTTTTTTCTAATGCAAATTACAGCTCAGCATTTGCTACAAATGACAACAAAATGGGCTGAGCTCAGTCAGAAATATTTTTTGAATCTACCTTTGGGAAACTGGATGAATGAGGATTACAATGGAATGAGTATTTGGGGAAAATAATAAGGAAATACCATAGGACGTATTATTAAAATGTGACTAAAAACAGAAACCACAGAAATCACTTATTTTCCAACCTTACTTTCTACTGGAATACTGTGCTGTAGGCCATGGCTGTGAATTATTTGCTTGGCCCAAAGATATGTTGGTCCTGATATATTATTAGTAATGGTATTAATTACATAACACGACAATTACGCTGACTGTTATTTGAAAAGAAAAGACCTTTTGGGGGACATTTTCTCTGTTGGCATCCTTGATTAATTAATTGTATTGCAGTTGCATAGCATCGCACTGACATTTAAAAAAACAAACAAAAAAAAACTTTTAATTTGAGTGCCGAAAGCATTCACAGACCAATCATTTTTCCTTTAATGATTGGTTTGTGTTTTTATTGTTTTTAAATTAGAAAATGCAAACGTTTATATTAAGCACTCCTGAAGACCGTTTAAGCAGCATGACAAATAGAGCAACGATAGAATCCAAATGGAAACAGTTCTCATTTTTCTGAAAACAAATTGTACAGCCGCATATTTTCACTGAGGAAAAATATTTTATGAAGCTGGAATTAGAATACAAATGCACATTCACAGCATGGTTTGGAGGATCCTTCTCCATCTCGCTGGGAAGTCGATTTGCATATCTTGTGTGTCCGTCAGTCTTCTGCGATTCTAGCAGTTCAGAGATTGGACAAGTTTGATCCCCTTCATATTATTCACCTCAGAATTCAACGCACTTAAACTGCTGCTCTTTGAAGAAAAGCCACTCGAAATGCCGGAGAACTAGATGAGTTTAACTCTAGCTACAATCCGTCTGTTCCCAGTTTATGAATCTTTAAGAGAGGCGACTGTAAATAAGAGAAACCCAAAGCTCCTAGTTGCTCAACTTCATGTGGTTTCTGGCAACAGATGCATGTGGAAGTTGTTGGCAGACGTTTTGGGTCATACAGACCTACAGAAACGAGGAATGCAGCTGGTGCTTTTTGCCAACACGTGTTTATACAGTACGAGAGCGGCAGTCACAGTGCAGATCTTCAGAAGAGACTTCCTGTCACACAACACACATTCCCAGAGGTTAAAACGTTATATCAGCCGTCACTATTTGTTGCCTGAACTGAAATGTGTGTGTGTGCGTGTGTGTGTGGAACCTGCGGGCATTTCTCCTCATCTCTCTCTTCTTCTTCTTCTTCTTCTTCATCACTCTGGCTGGATGTTTCTGTCCTGATTTCAACAGCCTGAGCGTCTGTGCAGTCTTCCCGGGGGAGAATCTACGTAGATTCTTACATAAGTGAGCGGCTGTGAATTTGTCTGTGAGGTGTTTTCAAAACTTGAGCGTAAAACATATGGAAAACCATTTTGGTCACTAATCGCACGTTGTCCTACGCCACCTGGCGTCTGACAAACCGCATTAAAAGCCTTATATGGTTCACTTAGAAGTTAGTTAATACGTGACAACAGATGTTTTCAAAAATGCTATTTGGACTCAATTAAACACCTGGTGTAACAAGCGCCTGGCGATGTATAATTAGTCATTTCATCCTCTAACTATGACAGCCAGTAGGTGTGAACAGCTCTCATCCAAAAAGTAAAAAGTGAAGTTAAATGTTCCAGACCAGGGGAAAACCATATATCCATTACATACATACATTGTATGTCAATGTGTGTAATTGACATACATTTATGAGGTCAATTTTAGTTAGAGATGTATTAGGAATTCACTTCCTCACAAGCGTACGTACAGTCAAAACACGGAGAATTTGAGTGAGAGCACACGGGTATCATGTATGCCTCGGGTGGATACAAAAGAGCCCTTGAGAGTATTAAATTACTGTTAATTTGTTGCTCCCCAATGTTAAAAAAAAAAAGGACTTTTGGGGAAAATAAACGTGCATGAAAAATGTAATGGTGCTACATTTAACTGTAAGTTTTAATACTGCACAGAGATCTGGAGTCTGATAGATAAAGGTCATTTTTAGACAATCAAATTGCAAAGCATGACGTGAGTGTAAGCCAGATGCACGTGGCTATGCAAAGCAAAGACAGAGAGTTGCCAACAAGGAATGTTATTTGTTACCAAATTAGAGAGTAACGAGTTCCTGTGTTAGTTTATAGACAAAAACATCATTTTCTGAATCAAGGGCCAAACATAAAATATGACAAAACTGTAATAAATATTAAGGCGAGAATTTTAACACGTTCATTTTAACTAATTAATTATACAGATTTTAACATGTTAAAAATTGTTAAAGCAATTAATCTGATTTATTATTTTTTTTTTTTTTTGGCATTTCAGAATTCCCAAGCCGGAACCTTTGTATTCACAGATTTCCAATAAATCCAGTTTAATTTTGGTCCAACATCAGTGTCCGACCTTACAAATGTACTCCTGAAAAAAAAAAAAAACATCAAGCAGTTTAACTCTCAAATTGCAGGTTGATACATTAAAACCCCACGAATTAGGTATGGGACAAGTAAAATATGTTTGGGAACGTTGTAGACATACAGAAACATGAGCAGCATGTGACCCTGAATGAGTGCGAAACCTCAGGGGAATCAGAGGGCAGACGCTACATATGGGCAATTAAAGCTGTGGAAATTTTTGGAGTCTGAAGACTGGGCGAAGCAGAGCCGGAGGGGGGGGGGGACGGGGTCTGACATGACCTGGGGCCACACGTGTTCCCTTTCAAACCATGTCACACTCATTCCTTCTCAAATGCATAGATATGTCTATGCATGAATGCATTCATTCTTTTTACGCCACACACTGGGAATGAAAGGGAAGAAGAAGTGAAGATGGAGGAAGGAAAGAAGATACGGAGGAGCTGAAGACGAGGGGGGTTGGGACCTAGATTGAGATGATTTTACTGCAACATCCATCCATCCATCCATCCATCCATCCATCCATCCATCCATCCATCCATCCATCCATCCATCCATCCATCCATCCATTTTCTTCCACTTCATCCAGAACATATGATGAACCAAACATATATGTTGCTGCAACATATATATATATATATATATATATATATATATATATATATAAAATTCTCCCACAGAAATAAATAAAATTGTATAAGATGATAAGGTGATGAAAATCGAGCTGTTTCTATGTGCAGAACAGGGAAAAAAATAAATCTATCCGTACCACCAAAACTCTTCCTGTGAGCGTTCAGGATAAACAAAAGCCAGGGTTCAATCCTGTACTCTGGGTGCGTTATGAATGTATGCAATACGGCCTAAATGCAGCCAGACACACACACACACACACACACACACACACACACCACTTCCATCACTCACTCCCCCTTCTACAAACTGTGAGGGGGAGGGGCGACACATGTAAACAACAAATACAACCCCAATACGTGAACCCTTCGCTCCACTCGCATCAAGCTGTTTTAAATCTCAGCCCACGTCTTCCCAATCCTCACGGAAACGCCAGCAAGCCCCCCTTCCTACCTGAGCTCTTTGTTACGTTATAAATCCAAACCTGACCGCGGGATGTCGGCAGGGCATGCAATATGCACATCTCTGCATATAAATTACGGTGCTTATTTAAATACTTCTCATGTCAGCTCCTCATTAAACCCCAACCCTGCACTGCCTCTCCAGGTTTCCATCACAAAGGCGTCTTTGTACCTGCTTTTTTTTTTTTTTTTTTTTTAAACACCCCACAAGACAATGTGTATGGCTAACCACGACTGAGAAGGCCAGACAGACATAGTGACTGTCAGGCTCTGATAGTTTTAATGAATCTATCAGAGATTAGCACGGCAGATTATTATTTTAAAGCAGGCAGCCTGGTTGTCTGCTTAAAACCAAAGTTGAGCAGATCACTCCTCATATATTTTGCAAAAATACATCACGCATGGTTTGCAATGCACAGTGTTTCCCCCATCTCTCCTCCCCCCCCCACCTTTTTTTTTTTTTCCAGAAATCACATGTGGGTCCAATTCACGTGAAAAGCAGATGGATCTCCCTCTCTCAGACCCCCTTATGACTCTCCTTTTCTTACCCAATACGTTTCTCCTGACAGATGGACTCAGGAAAAAATACTGGGACACTCTTAATCTGCTGCTCTACATACACAAAAGCTATAAACTGTCAACATCCTAATCTGCTTTGATGGAATACAAGCATTGTCTTTTACCCTGGCAAGTGCAGGGATTACAGTATTTTGTGTTATAGAAAAAAATAAATGAACAAAAACACAGAATGTGTGCATCAAGAGAAGGGATGCGTTATTGAATGGTGTTGCAACACAGAACGGAATTCAAAATGTAGTGACTTAATTTCAGCTGCAGGACAAATTGGTAAGCCTAACTAGAACTTTTTATGGACACTGCAGAGAGTCGTTACTGAAGGAACTTGCACCCTTCTGGCTATTGATGATTATACTGTAAACTACTCAAAACACTCTTACAAAGGGACTTTCTGTGGAAACTATTTGGCAAAGTTGCCATAAACTGACCACAAACACCCCAACAACTTTTGGTATATAAGAGTTTTAATCCGCTACTTTTCTAACTTCCTGGACAGCTAGCTGTGCGGCAGCAGTAAAATTAGTGTAGAACTGGAATAACAAGAAATGTAATTTTATTTTTGTCATTAAGTATACAGATAAGGCTAAAGTTATCACGCCTACGACAGGACTTATTTTGAAGTAGTTTTTAATTCAACCTAGAAGTTTGCTTCTGTCAGGAAATCACACAAACGATAAGAAGCTAATATATAGGAGTGTAGATTTTGAAAACAACAACAACAAAAAATAAGCATCTTTATTGGCATTAAAACAATTAATGTAATTAATTGTTGGCACGGTTTTCTGCATCTGTGGTGATGCGCCCCAACATCTTTTGAGTCTGGAAGACCTCTGTGCCATCGCCCTAATCTTTAGCTCCCTCCGCTGATTCTCAATCAACACTATTCGGGAATCTTCTCGACCAAATGTGTCCATCAGGAGAAGGGTCCCAATAAATTTCCAAGGCAATAAATGTACCAGGAAGCGCAGTGAAGACATGTCATGGTCAAGGGGAGAACAGATGCTGTAACAGTGGCATTACAAAGAACTGGAAATCACTCCAGAAAAGGCAATTCTAATTTATAAATGTCTAATTATAATTCCACGTAGTATGTTGAACGTAAAAACAACTCTGCACACCACTAAAAGAACACCATACCAATACTGAAGAAGTGTGGAGGTGGTGGCGGCATCATGCTTGAACATTTGTCATGACGGAAATGATAAGCAGTTCCAAAGGCCAGCCAGAGTTGGCACTAAACATTTAAGCTTCTGCCTTGAAAATGAAGGAACCTCATCCTTCAGCCAGAAAGTAACTCAATGCATCCAAATCAGAAAAAGAATGGCTTCCTTAGAAGAGGAGTAAAGTGCGGACTGTGCACAGGAAATACTCTCAAAATTATACAGTTTTAGTTTATCTTATTTATATCTGATTTTCCCCCACATCACAAGCAGGTGTGCGCAGACTTATTTTCCCTTTAAGGATGAGCTGAAGTTTGCAGTGCAAGTTTTGCATTACTTGTATGACAGTTCCTATGCAAATGTAACTCGTGTCGTTTCTCCAATGCAAAGTTGTGCCCGTGCCGCCTTCATAAAGTGGGGAACTTCCTACCAAGTGCACGATTCCGATCGCATGTTTTTGCATATTGTGCATGCTTTTTATTTCAACGGGGCTGCACAGCCATGCAAGAGGGCAGGAGACCTGAAAACATCTGAAGCCGTTCAAGTGCGCGAGAAGCCTGATCTGTATTTATGAGCTGCACAATATGAAGAAATCATTGCTATCCCCCCTTTAGTCTGTTTACAATGATAATGTGGTCCTGAAACATATAAATAAATACTACTTACGATTTTAATGGATTATGAATGACAGTCGCCATCTTTCGCTCTGCAAGGCTGTAATGTAATATTCCAAATCTCTGTGCAGTTTCGGACCGTCATGAAGAAAAAAAAAAAGTAGAAAAAAAATACAACAGCCAATGCTGTCCTGTCTACTGTGCTCCGTGCCAATACAACCCCAGCATGAAGACATTGGGCGTGGCTTCACAGAAGTATGTCAACAGACCCCACACGGGACTCATCCTGTGAAACAAAGTTGATTAATATGTATTTAAATTAACCCAAAACCTTAGAACCAATATGAGTAATTAACATTATGGGCTTTCCTTTGTGGCTTTGTTGGATCGTCTAATCCTTTAATGGTTCTGCCATTTGAAAAGGCATTAACTTATTCCTATTTACTGTATCTTATATCAGAATATATATGAATGAAGCACGGAGGCAGTGGCCTATGTTTGCTAGAGTCCGGTTTTATTCCTCAACATATTTTTAAAATTTTATAAAGCAATTACGTAGGAAGAACATGCTGCATTCAAAGACTCTCGGATATCACACATCCTAACGGAAACTTGGATTTTTGTCAAATTATAACTAAAACTCTGTTTCTTTATTTAGTGATTCGGGAGAACGTGGTTCAAAACTTAGTGGTCATCAGTAGCCCATTCATCACATTTGAAAAGTTTTTTCTCTTACATAAAAATAGATAGAGAACAGTCAGACAAACATCATGATTATTCACAAAAAAAGTCATATTAGTATAAATTACTATTTTTATATTCTGGGATTTTTTTGGGGGAAAACAATCAAGCTTCTTTATTTAACTGTAGACGTCAAATATTCTTAAATTAAAGAGGCTTATTTTGTTCAATTGGGGAAAAAACTGAGGATTTCCCAATTCACTTTTGAGTAAAAGAATAGCAAAATTTCTCTATCTCCTTACGGTCGCCACCCTCTAATTTTACTACGGCTTTTATTTAAACTATCTTGTTAACCCTTTAGTCTCCTGACAGGTTAAGTTAAGAAGTCAAGAATTTCGAGTTACTTTCAAAGGCAGCAAAACGCTGACAGAGGAAATAGCCAATGAATACATGATACGCCAGAAACTCTTTGTTAAAGTTGTCCAATAAATTAACTGAAGGGTGGGGCAACAGTGGAGAACCTGGTGTTGCATTAAATTACTTACTGAAAACACACAAAGAACAAATAATCAGAAAAATGCGGAAAGTTTATTTTTATAGAGTATGTTAACAAAAGACAATGTTTAATGTTTTAATCTAGCATTTTCCTGAGGAAGATTACATTAGTGTTCACGGTCTTTATGTTAAAGCAAACTTTGAACATTAGATTTCTCCATTCTTTAGGAAAAGTATTTCCTTTTCCGAGGTACATCAAAGTCCTCACTACGTTTAGCTACCGAGCTCAAGAGATTCAGATTCGACAATTAACGTTAACATTATCATATTGACATGCTTAGGCTTATTTTAAATTAACTGTATTATTAAAGGTTTCAAAACCTTCGAATATGCGTTTTATTTGCACGCTTTGAGCTCCTGCGAATCAAACCAAACGGGTCTCGTGAGAACCGAAGGTAGCATTGCTAAGCTAACGAGTAAACACACTGCAGTTCATGTGCCAGAAGTGAACCACGGGCTACGTGGAATGATAAATCTCGCTGTAGGAGTCCAGGAACGGAGATGAAGAAGTGGAAATGGCGACAGGATCGTCGAAAGACGTGGTACAGAGGAAATCGACAGAGACCATCCAGCGACGAACAGTGGTAGCCATGTTAGCGAAGCACAGCACACATTTAAGACTCAAAAACACACGTTATTATAACTCTACATATTGTCTCTCATCCTAGAATTGGCTTTGATTAATATCTCCTGTTTATAGGGAGGACTATAATGATGCTGGGCCGTCTCACAGAGCATCTCAGAGGGAACATGATAACCAAACTGCCTCAGCTTCTTCAACCTCAGCCTCTTCTTCCTCCTCTAAATCCGACAGCGGAGTACCAGGTATCCTAATGATTACACCCTTTTCGGGGGACTTTTGGTGCAACTGGACAGTAGAAACTCAAACATTATGAACAAAATAATAATAGAGATATATTAGAATGTCATCTTGATGTCCAATAGTTTTAGTAATTAGATTCAAAAGGGCAAAAAAAAACATATATTAAACAATATTCATTAAATGTTTATTTTTATGATGATGGATTTCCAGCAAATAAAAACCCTTAATTCAGATGACTAGACCATTCAGTTTTACAGACTTACTTACTCAAAATACCCGTAAATGAATCCAAGTAAGCAAGTTGTCAAAAAAAGTTAATTGCTAAAGAAGTTTGCTGTTCACCATTCAAGCATATTAATGGAAAGTTCAGTGGAAAGAAAAACTGTTTAGTTATGTTGTGAAGGAGTCTTGTTGCTCTCCATGAAGTCAACCTGTCAGTAAAACCACCAAAAAAGGCACAAGGAAAAACATAATCTTGGTTCATTACATAATGTATTGATGATAAATTGGTTTTGATGTTCCAGTTTTAGCTAAGTGAGGGGTGAAAATACAAATTATGGACGCTTCAGTTCTTTCTCTGTTCTGTCAGAGCTGCCCGGTTTCTACTTTGACCCTGAGAAGAACCGCTACTTCCGTCTGCTTCCTGGACACAATAACTGCAACCCGCTGACCAGAGAGCAGCTGCAAGAAAAGGAACGGGAAAAGCAGAGACATAAGAGACTGGCAGAAGATGAGTGTGCTGTGAGTGTGCTGTGAATGGACAACCTACTTCTTCCAGTCTAATAACACACGAAGACGTTGCATTCATAAATTCAGCTGAGCAACATTAGCAGATTTTTCCTGTTAAGGACTGAGCCTCTGCCATTACACCCGTATCTGTGTCTTGCAGAAAGCCCCAAGAACTGGACTGAACACGTCGTTGTTGCTGCACAAAAGGCATCTTGGGCTGTTACCCGGGAACTCCTATTGCAGGTAAGCAGATCACTACTGTGTGCGCACTATTCGGGGGTGAACATGGGTTCCACACATTTCAATTCCCACAGCTTTACTTGCATTACACTAAGCAGCACCAGTAAAACTAAACGCGACTTCAGAAATATTTGGTTCCACATGCAAAAGAGTGAGTTTTATTAAAGCTACAAATGCTGGTCATAAAATTAGAATATTGTGATAAAGTTCATTATTTTCCATAATGTCATGATAAAAATTAAA
>NW_015113829.1:141258-194842 GCF_001443285.1 Poecilia latipinna
TATATTGGCCACTATTACTGTTGCAGGTAAATTTTTGATGTTGGATTCCAAATGCCCATAAAACCCAACAAATCGACTTCAACAGGATTTTTAAATTAATCAAAATTCAAATCATGGAGAAGAAATTATCGTTTCCGTGGTGGGACAGATTGTTAATGTGGCTTCACTTTACCAACCAGGCTTGTCCACGAGGTAAAAGTCAGCGGAATGAGGCGCCACAAGCTGCAGATTCAGAGCACAGACAACAGCAACCCAAACACAGACAACTTCAGGATCATCGTGGTGAGAGCACTTCACACACCCCTTCAAAACTGGAACTGCAATATATATATATCAAATCATAATTGTTATCACAATATCAACGTATGCATTGTTACAATCACGTGAGACTGCTCAAAGTGCTTTACATAAATAAGAAGGAAATACAAGAAACCAAAAGGACCGAACAAAAGAAGAAAAAGAAAACAAAAGAGTATAACCCCACGTCGCTCGGCTGCCATATTTATTGGGTTTTTATAATCTCAGGGGTTTTAACGCTCTGCACAGTTAAAACTTGACTTATCCAGATGGATGGACTTCGCTGCCCTTGACGCACAAATTAGATACAGATTCAAGCTGACAAAATGCTTATCCTGACAGGAAGTGGCTGGGGAAGGGGGAGAGGGGGATTGTGATGATGGAAAACAAGAAAAAGAATGAGAAAGTTGAGGGTTGATGACAGTCATTATCAGTGTTGGAGTTTTAAACAAATGCGACGATTTTGTTTTCCTGGTATTGTGTAGTTCAGATCAAAATTAGCATAAAAAAAAAAACTAATTTGTTATGTATTTTCCTTTCCTCGTCTCTCTCTCTCTCAGGGGGATTCTGTGTGTGAGCGAGTGTTCACCGTCAACGACGTCTCTCACGGTGGCTGCAAGTACGGCATTATGAACTTCAGCAGCGGCAGCCGGGGCTCTTTGTCCGTGGAAATGTGCGATAATCTGTACTTCACCAACCGCAAGGTGGTAGGGCATTCCTAGAAGACACTCGTATACAGAGATCTGCCTCGCTGTTCTGTCTGGTTTGCTGCCTTTAAACATTTATCAGTGGTTTAGATGTGGATATTGTTCTTAAATGTACCAGTTGTACTTATATTAAGGGGTCTGCTGTGTGCTTTTCAGGTGAACTCCATCTGCTGGGCCTCGGTTAACTACCCCGACTCTCATGTTCTGTATCCTTCCGCCTCAGCCTTCTGGTTTTATGTTGTCAATATTGTACATTTAAATTGACAGTACACTGCTTGAAATAGTTTTTTTTTTTTTTTTTTTACCACATATTGTATTGTACCTTCACTTGATGGGTGACCGTTAGGTTGTGTCTGGTGGGAGCGGCTGACACCCCCGGCTGTGTTAGTTTACTCCCCGCGTCGCTCTTCAGCAACTCTAACCCAGGTTCGTCGGCTCCGTTTGTAACGCTGACAGTAGTTTGTATCGACATCTTTAACCAGACGATGACATAAGTTGCGGTTTCTCGTGCTTAACCTCAACACGTTAGTTGTAAACACTCTTTTCTTCTGACTTTTTTCTTATGCCCAGATCAACCAGGGATGCTGTGTAGCTTCAAGATATCTACAGCTTGGTCCTGCGCTTGGTGCTTCAACCCTCAGTTTGATAAGACCTTCAGCACTGGTTGGTTCTGAAGTCATTATTTTTTCCTTTCAATACATCCGATATCGTGATCAGCCGCCTGTATGCATGTGGAAGGTGAACCAATGTCGCTTGGTTACAGGTTAGCTTTAGCTGTAGATCTCTAGGACAATTGTTTGTTATGGTTAGGGTTTAGCTACATGCAAAACAGTCCATTGATTGGGGTACAGAAAAATGTTACAGCTTGCAATAAGCAGGAGACAGACTAGTGCGTCAAATTTGTCATAACACTGGTCGACTTGCACTGGAATTTATTTAGGCTTAGCAAACTAAAGTGGGTTTATATGAATGCCAAACAATTTGTAATTTCCCTTTCACGTCACAATTTTACCCTAGTTTGTGTTTTGAAACCCTTATAAAATACACTAAAGTTTGTTTTTTGTGACGCAACACAATGTGAAGACGATCCGGGATATGAGTACCCACTCAAGCCGCTGTGGCTGTATTAATGCCGCTGTGCGTGTTTGCAGGCCTGACTCGTCGGGTCATCATCAAGGATGCGGAGACGGGACGGACGCAGACGTACGGCGTCGGCACCGACGTCTTGGCACAGCATTTTGCTCTCAGGGTGAGATTTTCGTCCCCTGCTCTCGCGTAAGAAGAAGAACAAACCCAGGCACTGGATTTAGATTCCCTCCACGTCTCCAGGTTCCGGTCCTGTTTAACGGCTGCCGATCGGGGGAGATTTTCAGCATAGACCTCCGGCAGCGTGGCCGCAGGGATCACAGCTGGAAGGCCAGTCGCTTCCACCACGAGTCAGCCATCACCTCCGTACGAGTCCTGCAGGATGAGAACTACCTGCTGGCGGCGGACATGCTGGGTCAGGTCGGAGCAGTTCGTTTCTTAAGCTCTCGTTGGCATTTTAGCTCAGCTAATTGCTTTTTTTTTGTTCTTTTGAAGAAGTGGAATATGTTGAGTAATAACCAAAGAGCTTTTTGAATTTCCTTATAGATCAAGATGTGGGATGTACGAGTTAGGAAGCCTGTGCTGGAGTACAAAGGGCATCACAACGAGCACGCCTACCTCCCCGTTCATGTCAATGAACATGAAGGTCTTTTGTTAGCAGGTAGGAGAAGATATTATATTCCTGGTTGTTGAATAAAGCAAACTAAAACTTTAACTCACCAACTCACATTCACACAGTGGGCCAAGACTGCTACACAAGGCTGTGGAGCCTGAAGGATGGTCACCTGTTGAGGACCATCCCGTCGCCCCATCCAGCGGCCAACGACATGATCCCAAGTGTCGTCTTCTCCTCGAATTTGGGCGGCAGCAGGGGGCTCCCCGGATTGCTCATGGCCGTCAAGCATGACCTGTACTACTTCCCATACAACACCGACTACCAGGACGGAGGAGAGCCCATCGCTTTAATTCAGACGATGCCATAAAAATGGTCCCTTTAAATAAATGTCCTGAAGCTGTAGTAACATTGTCCAGGAGACCGAATGTAGTTCTGGGTTTAGCGGAAAGTCGAACGCAACCAGAGAACGTCCTCGACTGTCGACCGGAGCTGGGTTTGGGTGACGCACTTTACAAGTTTACCGTTAAATATCCAATGTACACTTAAGAGAAGTGATGCTGTGTGTGGACGTTTGGCTGGATCGTCTCTTGGTGTTAGGAGGAAACGGAGCCACGAGAGCTTAAACATTGTTTACTTTTCTTACAACTTCTCTTGAAAACTTTTCCATAATTTTGTTACATTACAACCAGACGTTCCTGAGTTTTATTGGGATGACTGCCCAACGCAAAGTAGCGTACACTTGAAAAATTGAGGAAGGACTGCTTAGTTTAAAAAAAATTCTACAAGCACAAATCTGAAAAGTGTGGCACGGATTCCTATTCAACCTCCATTAATAACTTAGACCCACCTCTTGTTGCATGTGTTTTGCAAAATGGCTCAAATTCATCCAGTCTGGACGGGGAGCATCAATTTTAAAGTTTTGCCACAAATTCTTAATTGGATTTAGTTTATGACTTTGACTAGGCCATCATTTTGACAAGCTTTCATCTAGACTTTTCTGTTGTAACTCTCATTGTGTTTGTAGGGTTGTTTTTCCCCGCTGGAAAGCCGACCTCTTCTCTAACCGGGTTCACCAGAGCATGATGCTGGGTCCGCTGTGTGCGTTTGCTTTTATTTTCCACACAGGACAGAATATTCTAATTTGTTTTCATCTGACCAGAGCTGGTTCTTATAAACGGACTACGCTCCAGCCTCGCCTGAATCGTCTGTCTTTAAAAAGTTCTTCAAACCACAACCCTGGACAAAGCAACATGATCTCAGTGGTGTTTAAAATCTCAGGGGGAAACATTGTTTTTGAAAATGCGATTGTGCCAAAATAAAGTGCTGCATCATTCAGCAAGTGCATTTACTCAACATGTTCCTGCTGATGAGTCTTGTGTTATTCGGAGGGACGGAAAGCACTTAAACACACATACCAACAGTTAACAGAAATGACGCTTAAAAGTGTTTTTTCAGTTTAATACATACTGAATGAGAAATACATGAACACAAGTCGATGATTGGTTCCATGTGATGTCTATATTCAGTGATAAGATCTGACTCAGGGGTCAAAAAGTCTGTCCTTTTACCCAAAGACTTTGTGACCAAGTCAGTTTCCGTACAGTCAAGTCTTATAATTCCCAGATATTCTGCAGAAGGAAAAAAAAAAACAAAAAAACTGACCAACACAAAGTTGTTAAATTCACAGGATCGTTCAAGCTGCAAACACTGCTCACTAAACGCTACTATATCTCCCGGTTTGAGGAGCCAGCCTCAAACGGGTCTTTAACTCCTACTGTTGTTTCTGTGAACCGGTCACCCAACAAAAACATCACTGAGTTTTAACCTGCGGGTTTATTTTTGCTTTAACAAAAAACAGAATCTATCTAAAAAAAAAAAAAAAAAAACTTCCTTGTTACCGTAAACCTTTTCATTGTATATGCTCTATATAGTCCTTATAAAATCTAAACAATTGAAATGGACAGCACTATTAAGGCTGCTGCATTGTTTCGGGTCACTTGAGTGTACACCAGCAATGACTTTAATTACCGTTATTAAGTAGTAATTACTGTTATTTATACATATAGTTATCTATTAGGTAAAGGTAACAATTACTTGCATATTGACTATTAGGTTATTGAACTGTTTGGAATGCATCTTGATGCAACAGAACAACCTGTCAGTCAATCGGAGTTAAAACTGAAAAGGTTCCATCATTTCTCTTCATGAGGCAAACAATACTCCTGGAGGAACAGACTTGCAGGCAATTAATAACTACGGTTCATACTTTGCTCTCCAAATCATCCATACAACTGGCTCCGAACTACACAAAAGGTGCTAAACGTATGAGAATGTCATACTGACAAGGATTGTCGAAGGGCTACGGAGCCTAAATCTACAGTAAAGGGAGATCTACGGATAGACGACGAACGTAACCTGAATTCAGCCGCAAGCGTGCATCACTTAGCCTCTTCTCAAAATTCAAGTCACGTCTATTTTTAACTGGTGTTCACAGTGTAAATTTTAGGCATATTGACGTCAGTCCGATCAAACAGAAGTGATGCGAGACCGGCAGTAAAACATAATTAACAGTCCCGTTTTCCTGCAGCCTTGAGAACGGTGCAACATCCCATTACTGAGGTTTTGTCCTCCAGCGTTCCCGGGAGGCTTGCGTCTTTTAATCGTTACAGCTTCGCCGTCCTGCTAGAGTTCCCCGGATTTCTGGCTACAGCCGTTGCAGACGCGCACCGGGTGGTCCCAGCCTCGGGACGGCACCGGGCGGCGCTCCTGAGAGCAGTCGTCACACACTCCCTGGCCACAGGCGCGGCAGTGGTGGATGGACAGACGTGGCGTGAACTCCCTTTGGCACTCGCAGCAGGATTGGATGTCCTGGTCTGGGACCCAGTAGGCAGGGCGAGCAGCGTCCTTTACCAGACCTGGAAGAAAGAAATCCTTAGTGGGTAATGGGATTTTTTATTTTTTTTAAGACTTATGAATGGAATTTAAGACCTACAGCTCAAACGAAATCTATGAACTTCCCCCAGCCAAATGGCGGTAAATTTGGACTTACACATAAAGCAGCTAAAAAAGCTAGCAAGCTAATAAAGGTATGATGGTAGTGAGTCATATGCTGCGCTCCATTTACCCTGGAAGCTGGAACCTGGAGCTACAGACTTCTTAACATACTAGTTAAAAAGTCCAAATTTCAACTCATTGTTAGCAGCAGCTCTTACAAACATCATTTTAAGTTTTACTTTCCATAAGCACACTACTTTTAATTTGTTCAGTTTATAGTCACAGGGGGCTACATGTAACATTGAATTTAGAGAGACTCTTACACGCGTCTTGTGAAATAAACATGTCTCCTCCCCTTTACTGTTGATGCGAGGAGCGGCCATATCGAACTTTAAAAAGTTGTGACTTGGGGTAGTCTGAGCTGCTCCCAATTTCCCAGAGGCCAGTCTGATTTTAGGATGGCGTTCGTTTGATTTTACTGACTGAGAGGTCAGTACATTTTCCAGCTCTGAGTACAACTGGAATACAGCAATCAAATGCAATGAAGATGTCTGTGTGTGACTCAAACTTTTGCCTGACAAAAAGAGTCCCACAAGAAAAAAAAATAAAATACAAAATAGAACATACGCAACTAAATAGCCCTACCTAGACAAAATTTAAGACCCATGAATATCACATCTAAGGCCAACTTACAACAATTTAAGACATTTTAAGGCCTTCATTTTAGATACGTGAATTTAAGACTTTTTAAGGCTGCCCTGACACCTGATAAGATGCTAATAAAAACATAGTTAAAACATTCACTGTATTTTAATCAAATACATGTTTTGGTCTGAAGTCTTTGTACAACGTAATGCTCACCTAAAGGTATGTCAATGGCACCGACGACGGCACCCAAAGTGTTTTGAACTGCCTCGCCAACCTTTCTTGCTATCAGGGTGCCTCCCTCTTCCTCCAAGGCAGCGTCCAGCAACTCTGAAACAGAAACCATCCAATCAGACAGAAGATCCCAATATAACAGTGAACACAAAATGACTGGGGTGTCTTGTTTGGTTTCCTTTGCCCTTGGATATAGACAGACGGTCCTGATCACAAGTTTACATGCGATTATTGTTGGCATGATTCCCATATTCACTGTTAAAAACTATTTAGTGCACAAGCTGGAAGTTATGCTGGATTTTCAACTATCCACACAAGGCCAATTTTATAACAGGCTCAAATGTGTGCATATATAGATCAATTCATATCAGGAGCTTAGATTTTTGGGACTGATATCCAGTCTATGTGTAGCGCAAAACAACCAGCCGATAAAGAAAACAATGAGTCAGTCCATGACGTCTGTTTTTAAGACAAACAGTACGTTCATCTCTGAGACTTTGACCCTGGACGGGTCATGCCAAGAAAGCAGCTTCAATAAACTCTACCAATTCTACCAAGAGCCATTAGCTATATATGGCTGTATCTATACTTCTAAATTTGTATAGATGAGAAAGAATATGCAATAAATTCAAAATTCTACACTCGTTTCTTATTTTTTATTATCATTAAAGTTGTTTGTTGCACTTAATTAAAAGCCCAAATTGAAAGATTTTTTTTTTTTTTTTTTACCCGTTGGAATTCCTCGGTTGTGAAAACAAGCATCGCAGACCCGGACCGGCGCGAGCCCCCAGCCCCGCTCCGGGACCGGCCGGGCTTTGGAAGAGCAGGCGTCGCAGAAACCATCTCCGCAGGCGCGGCAGTGGTGCTTGGTGTCATTGGGCTGAAACTCCTCCCCACATTTGTGACAATTCTTGAACCGTTAAAAAAAAAAAAAAGAGAAGAAATATCAAAAAGACAAATCCGTACCATGTGGTCAGCATGCATTATTTTATAGCTGCGCACCAAGATAAGGGAATTAGGTTTCCAGTAGGCGGGAGCAATCTGGTCGGTCAACCAGGAAGTGACCGCTTTGGCAGGTTTGACGCTGAGTTCGGAGACGGACTGAGAGATGTATTTGACTCCATCCAACAACCTTTGGGCCGCGTTGTTGTTGTCTTTCAAAAAGCCATCGGACTGAACAGAGGGAAAACAAACAGAGGTGTAAAAAAATGTATGATTGCGGAAATGACCGCTTCCAAAGAGGCACTAAGCTTTTGATATCAACGAACATCTTCCGTTTGATTTAATTCACGTGTCCTGCGTGCTTCTCCTCAGTCAGCTGAGCTCAGAGCTTACCCCAGGCCAGATGTGCTGGATCTCTGTCCTCACCACCGTTTCCACCGGATCCTGGTTTCCGTACCAGTACTGTCTGCTTCTGTAGATTACTCCGCAGTTCGGGCACTCGATTACATATCTGGACAAAGGTGTTGGTGTCATCACAGAGAGGATAGACAAGGAAGCTCCATTTGTATCTAAAGACTTTGAACCACATCCAATCATCCTCTGAAGGCTTGCGTAGACTCACCCTGACCAGGCGTAGATGGCCAGGCCAAACCACGGCGAGTCGGATGAGGCCGTCGTCTTGGGAACCACAATCACTTCCTTCCCGCCCTCGTAGCAGGCCTGAGCGAGTCCACACAGAAACCGAGAACCTTAGCAAACGGGCATCTTATCATAATCTCAGAGGCGTTCTGCTCTGCTTGCACTTGCCTTGCAGGTGTAGATGCGGTTGTCGTACTGCGCAGAGTAGCGGCAACGATGTTTGGCTTCATGGTCGAGTCCCTCTTTTAAGTGATTCATGCTTCTCTTGCAGCCTGTCCTGCAAACGAGAAAAAGACAATGTGAATCTTTTATACCACTCGCTTGGGTATTAACAGTAAAAGTCATGTATGTTCTTTTTTTTTTTTTTTGTCATTAATGATCTTGTAAAAACATACATACCCACAGCTGAGGCAGATGCTGGAGCAGGTGAAATACTCATCTGGGAAAAAGGAGTTACTGGTCATTCGTTCATCTGGGATCTCCCCACAGAAACGCTCACTCAAGGCCTGACCAACAGAAGCCGGTTAGTTTTAAAGGAAGCACAGCAGCGTGAATGTGCAGGCCGCCGTGATCAAGGCCAGCATCAACAACACCTGGAGAGCCTTGAAGATGACGCTCGCGGAACGCGGCGATCGGGTGTTGTTGTTATCCAACTGCTGCTCCAGGCTGCGCAGCAACCCGCTGAAGTCTGTGGGAGGGTTGTAGGTGCGAGTCCCGCGGTACTGGATGGAGCTGAAAGCCTCAGGGAAAAGCCCCAGTTTCCTGAATCGTTCCTGGAGCAGACGCTCGGCCGACTCGGACGGTTTGTCTAAATGCAGAGAACACGTACAGAGAGGAGGCAGAAGAATGGGTCACACTGAGGAGTTCCCGTCCTGTTGGACAGGTTTCACCAACTCAAATGTAAGACTTTTTAAGACCATTATGAAGACAATTTAAGATGTATGTCTTAAATTCCATTCAAATAAACATGTTTCCACCACATCTCACTGCTGTTGATGCGAGGAGCAGCCATATTGAAATGCAAGTCATAACTTGAGGTAGTCAGAATTGCTCCAAGATGCTCCGACATGTGGAGGCGTTGCAATTGATTTTACTGACTGGTACTTTTTTTTTTCAGTTCCAAGTACAATGAAGATGTTTGTGTGTGACTCAAATTTTTCCTGACAGAAAAGTATCGTTAAAAAAATAGATACAATATATGTGATTAAATTTAAGACCTCTGAACAACATATTTAAGGCCAACTTACTTTTTAAAAATGAATTTAAGACGTTTCAAGACCTTAATTTTAGACATACATTTTGAACTTTTTATAGTTGACCTGGTCCAATGTAATAAATTATTTGATTCTAATCTAATCCGGCAGGCTAGATACCTGATCCTAGAAGCTTGGTGTGGACGGTCTCATGGAAAATAATCACTGCTGGACCCAGCGTTGACAGCGGAACGTCCAGACCGCAGCGGGCCGTCGTTGCCTTCAGCTCTTTTGTAAAGTGTTTCAGGTAGGCGTCTGACGCGTCTCCGAGGAACTTAAAGAGATCGTCGTGGAGACGGTCCGCATGCGTTCGGTAGATAACCACGTCAGAAACAGCCAGGACCTTCAGAAGAAGACGCGTTCGCTGACCTTGGTTGGCTCCTGATGAGTGAAAAAAAAGTAAAAAATAAAAATTGGTTAACAAAGACCAGGTGACAGTGGTGGTGAGCAACTAATTAAAGTGAAATAATTTATCCCGTACCGGCCCCAAGCAAACCCTCGGTGTCAATGACTACAACACTATGGATGGGGTCCAAAGCTGCCCAAACCCCCACGGTGCAAGACTCTTGTGTGGGGGAGGTCTTGAACACTTCTCTTCCAAGAAAGAAGGTGTGGTTCAGGGTGTAAGATTTGCCCTCCCCGGTGTTGCCAAAGATGGAGACCACCTTGAGGAGTCCATCAGGGGTGCAGCCAAGTCTGCTGACAAAGTCCTCCTCATTCTTCACCTGAGAATCCACATTAGATCATATCATGATTATTACATCATGTAGGACTTGAGCTATTAATCATGATGACGCGATTATTGAAATAACTGTCAACAAATTTAGTCATCGATTAATCGATAACAGCCGTATAAAGACTCAAAACAAGGAAATTTTCTGAAAGTGGTTATTAAGCCAAAACTGTACAAACTATATATATTTTTGCATTTAAGTCCTAAGTTNTCATAATGCATTTTGCATTCCTTGAGTGGCATAGTTTTAGCTTTACCCGGCTCTAATTTGATATTGCATTTTAGGCGATAAAATGTTTTTTATTTTCTCATTTAAAATGGAAATTTAATTGTTTATTTATTTGCATCTTTTAGCATGAGATCATATAATTGTATAAAAAGGGCTTTTGTGGTTAAATAAAAAAATCTCGAGAATGTGCCAATTTTTTTATCCGATCAGAATAATCGATTACTAAAACGATCTTTAGTTGAAGCCCTAATATCATGCAAATAATAAAGAGCTGCTGCTGAAAAAAAAAAATCTATTTTATGGCTGTTACCTGCATTTCCTCCTTCTCATCAACCAGCAGGAAGCTGCAAACCTTCTCCAGCTTCGACTTGAGGATCTCCATCTCCGACTCCCCATCCGTCACGCTGCTCTCCTGAGGAGCCTTGGCGGGGGGATACTGCGTCAGAGGGTGCTTCCGCTTGTTGACTCCGCCGTGAGTGCGTTTCTGGCAGTCCAAACACAGGTTGATCTTGCAGCCCTGGCAGCGCACCACCGCTCTGAGTCTGCCGGCGCAGCTGTTGTCGCCTTTACAGGTGTCACAGAAGGGAACGTGACCCGGCGTGATCCGAACCCGGTCGTGATTCCTCATGCGCTCCTGGCGGTGGAGCTCCAGTTCACAGCGGGTGCACTGCAAGCTGCCGCATTCGTCGCATTCGAACGCAGCCTCGTCTGACCCACCGCAGGCGTAGCTCTCCTGGCAGACCAGGACTGTGTTCATTCCTTTATCCACCGCCGGACTTTGGCCGCTCATGGTAAACCTGGAAGGTCAGATTGATTCCCCTTAATAAGCAGGAAAATTTATGTGCTTATTAATATTTGAAAAACTCAGACCTTTGAAGAGAAGCAGCAAAATTATTAATACATTACTGAAGTGAAAGGAAATTATACATGGTTTTCCTTTTTCTTTTCTTTTTTTTACCACTAGACTATCTGAAAAGTGTGGATTCCATTTGTTTTCACCCCTTTCATCCTAATAACACCAAATAAAATGCAATGTAACCAACTTATTTCAAACTTAGTAGAAGGTGTTAACCTAGGAGTTTAATGCAATATAAAAACAAATGTTTTGGAGGAGCAAACAGTAGCTAACAAGCAGAATCATGACGATCTGCAGAGATCCACAGTTCAGGTGGGAGAATCTGCTGACAGGACAATATTTGTTATGCATTCCACGCATTTGCTCTTTGTGAAAGAACCATATTTGAAGGAAAATCATGAGATGTCTTTGTTACAAGTTTATCACAAGCCATGTAGGCGACTCAGCAAACATGTGGAGGAAGGAGTTCTGGTCAGATGACATCAATATTAAGCTTTTGGGACAAACATGCAGAACTCCATATGTGGCAGGAAAAAAAATGCTGCAAATCCAACTGAGCACACAACACTGAAATATGGTGATGGTAACATAAGTAAGAAAATACTGATCTCAGTATTTTCTACTGGGATCAGGAATTTGGTTAGAGTTGATGGGAAGATGGGTGGAGCTAAGCTGATGTTTACCGATGTTCTTTGTTGATCTGAATGCAAAGCTAATAGTTGTGTTTAGGGGACATTTAGAGGAATCTATGAGCTGGTGTCATTTAATATTTATCTCTCAAAGTCATACAAATAACAAGGTTTTTTTTTTTACTCTTATTTTTATTATTATTATTATTATTAATAATAAACATAACTCATTCTCAAGTACAACAGTGGTAGGAGACACTTTCCAAGCCTATTAAATATATTTTTTCATGATGACATAAAAATCTGTTAGGTAACATTAAGAAACGCGGCAGCTCACCAGATGGTGCTAAGTTTCACGTCAGAGTCCTCCAACTCAATAATAAACAGCCGTAAGCTAACAGCAGCTACTACACAAAGAGACAACTCACTTCTGAGGAGACAATGTAAGTCAATGTATCTAGCAGTTCTCACCCCCTCGTTGGACGGTTCTCAGGTTGAAAACGCTGGCTGAACTCGGTCTAAAACTGGACCCGTCTGCTATCCAGGACCATCCTGTCTACTGCCACATATAGCTGCCCCGTCGGCAAAGCTAAGCTATGTTGTATCAGCAGCCACTGGTTAGATGTTATTGCAGCTGATCGGCTTGTTTTTACACAAGGGTCAAGAGTCAGCGTAACGCAGTGCATCACGGGAAATATAGTTTGTTTATTTTTTGTGTTATGGCCCAATTCACTTCGAAGGAACAATCAGCATAATTTTAATTTATCGTGAAATCAAAACAATTTAGCCCCTGCTTAAACTCTACTAACGGTTGCAAAAAGCGAATTAAAAACTTTCTGAAGATGCGGCTTCAACGTTTTTTATACTACCCAAAATGCTTTGCGCCTCACAGCTTCTGTACGGTTTGTTTGTATTAAACATCGGCGTACACCGAATGACGCAGCAGCGGGGTTGAAAATAAAATAGCTGTCCATGAGTAGAGAATTCACAGTAGAACAGCAGCAGAGTGATAAATACACGAAATTACACACAATTAAAGTATATACAGTGGTCCAACAACTTCAGTAATGTATCCTATTAGTTAAAAATAAAGTAACGGGTACACCGATAAATTGACAATCTCTTGTTATAGTAATCACTGATTACTGGTGTTAAAAGTAGCGCTTAATACTTTACATAAAAAATAGTTGATCACAATAAGTTCCAAGTACAAATTTGTTTGTTTCAGAAAATTTAGGGGACCTTGCCACTCACATTATGGCGGACGCTTAGCGTATCCTTACTCGCAACGAAGCCAATGCTGTTTAGTTTTTATCTCAACGCTGTGTCTATGACTAAACCCATGGTCAATATCATGTGATGAAGATAAATTTATATTGTGCTGATTAATGTTGTTAATAATTAAACTGTGATTCATTGATAAAGCACATTAAAGGACCGCTTTAGTTAAAGCTGCAAATCTGGACGCGCTGGTGTACAAAACATTACGCCCAAAATTAAGATTGATTTGAGCACTAACATCTCCGCACCAATCTCTGGCATAGTTATTTGATATATTAAATTGCGGAGTTTTTTTCCCCCCTTTTATATTTTGACGGGAGCCACCGTTATCCTTCAATGGGCGTTTTCCCCGTCGTTAGTTTTTACTATCTTTTGTTAGCATAGCCTGCTTTTAACCTTGACTCCAAGCGTATACCAGACTTTAGCTTGCTGCTAACTTTAGCTCTGATAAATCACTCAGTGCTCGCCTTTCTTCGTCTATAACTCTATTAGTTTCGTCCGCAATGGAGGACGAAGCCTTGTCTAATATAAGCGGCAAAGCGATATCCCTGGATTGCCAGACTCACTCCAGCTTTTGCAGGGAGTTCACTGTTAGCTCCCCCAAGATGTCCATCGGTAAAGTGATGGTGTACACTTGTTCTGTGTGGCTCTTAGCTTATGGTGTGTTCTTTTTCACAGAGGTAAGACAGTGTGTTTCAATTATCACTTAATATTGACCAGATCGCAATCACAAGGCTTTTTATTTTTCATTCTAAACCTAATGAGAGATCTTTATTTCACAAGGAAATATTTAGTTACTCGGTATACAGTTTAGAGAATGTCATAAATATTACATTATATACAAGGTTCGCAGTCATTCATCCAGCGGCTGTGTTTTTGAATTAAAAAATATTTAAAGTTCATAGGAAATTTGAAAATAGGACTTCATAATTATGTGTTATTGGAAGAAAGGAAAATTAACATCTGAACACCAAAACTATAAAATCTTAAAAAATTCAAACATTTAAAAAAAATCTCAAGTAAATAAGCAATGCTAAGCCTGGAGGGGACACAAGTAAAGCCTGGTGGCCCTGCCAGGCTTATAATACCTGCATATACTTATAACTAAGTTCTCGTAATTGTTGTTACTTTACTGCCTTCATGAACCTCACTGTCCCTCTCTCTCCTGCAGAACACCGCAGTTCTCTCCAGTGCTATTCTCATCACCCTCACTGGCATGATGCTTCACATCCACTTTGTGAAGGTGGACCACGAGTCTCTCCTTGTCATCGGCTCCCTGGGCATCCAGGTGTCCTCCAGCTACGCGTCAGGTCGCGAGGTCACCACTTTCATCGAGATGAGCAGGATCAAAGACATTGTCATCAATGAAGCTGTTTACCTGGTGAGTGGGTGCATGCTGCGAAACAGGAAAAATAGTCTCTTGTACGTCTACGGGAACTCTTTTAAATGGATATTTGTGCTTTTATTTCAGAATCAGATCATCTACTACCTGTGTGTGCTGTTAAAGGAGCCTTCTGAACCCAATGTAGTCTCAAGTGTTGTCCCATTGTTTCAGGTGAACTAGAAGTCTGTTAAGGCAGATGTCACATTTAGCAGGACTAACAGGAACATGTCACGATGACTGTCCCGTCTTTATCTTTCAGAGCTCCAAGCCGAGGCTCAACTGCTTAGCGAAGGTTTACAAGAGCTGTCAAGAGATTCTGTCCAAGTGCCAATGACACATAAGTCGTATAACCTCATAACATTGTTCATGGACCTTGTTTGATTATTTTACATTTCTTTTTGACCGATGAGAGCAGAGAATGCATTCTTTACCCAGGATATCTTAAATATTTACAGGATTTATTTCCTTTGTGAATACATCCATGAAATGAGACGGATTTACTTTATTTGTAAGCAGTAGTTTAAGTGTGTTACTTTGTTATAAAGGTAGTTTAATACTTGCTTTCATAGGAAAACATTCTTTCTCCTTCTAGTTGTTAACTTATATAGTGTAATATATATTGTACACATTTTGTGTAAGTTAATAAATTTTAAAACAAACTTAAGTTCACTTGCATGCTTCTTTTTCTAGAGCAATAGTTTTATTCGACAGTAGGGGGCACCAATGCTTTATAAAATTGAAAAAAGGTTTCGAAATATCTTCCAATACATGCTTTGAATGTAAATGCAACTTATTTTAGTTTAGATGTAAAGACATCTACTAGCTTAAGAGAGGTTTACAAGCTATTTAAATTTTTATTTTAAAATGCCATGTTTATAATGAAGCATACCCTTCTGCTGGCTCGGCTTCTCTAAGATGTTAGCATTATTTACATTCAGAAAAAAAGTGTTTGTGAAATTAAAGGATTAAACCTGGAGTTCATAGGAGTATGAATAATTTTGGGCTTACTGGTTCAAATATTTAATATTTTACTTCCTTGTTGAACTGCATGTCTAATCTAGCCGTTCTCTTAGTCGGACACGTTTCACATGTCTGCCTTAACAAGACTTGTTTGTTGAGTTATTCTTACCTCAGATTACCGCTGCAGTGGGTGCAGTGATGGTTTCAGAGCCATGCTTGCTGCACAAGTATTATATATATTTATATACTGCTCAAAAAAATAAAGGGAACATTTCACTTTAATTTTGTGTGTGGCTCCAAATCCAGGCCTCCATTGGTTAATAAATTTGATTTCCATTGATGATTTTTGTGTGATTTTGTTGTCAGCACATTCAACTTTGTACAGAACAAAGTATTCAATGAGAATATTTCATTCATTCAGATCTAGGATATGTTATTTAAGTGTTCCCTTTATTTTTTTGAGCAGTGTATTTTTTTGGACAGTAGTTTCAAAATGCATCATGCTAGTGATGGTGTACAATGGGGGGGCTGGGATACCCCTGGACAGATATTTAAATGACTTCCATTCTCTAAAAATGAGTAGTGCATTAGTAAGATTTGGTGGGGTGGAGGGAGGGGGTTAATATGTTTTGCTCTATTTTTTTTTTATTTTTTTTTATTAAAACTTCAGAACCATCTGAATTGTACAATTAATTGTATGGGTATGTGACATTCATGGAGTGAGGCTTTCCCCTGATGGGAAGTGGGACCTTCTGACGTAACAATAGACCCTCCTGGAGGTGTGAGACAGTTGGGAATCAACAAGAAGTGGGAGGCCCGGGAATTACCAAGAGCGACACCTTGGGGTCTCTGAATAGGCCTCATAAAGCAGCAGCTACCCCCATAGTGAGCTGAAAGATCAGGCAGGGCAAAAACCCAGTAAGGCTTGCTTTAGACTCAACGGTGATCCACTATCACCTTACGGTAGGGCTACAATCGTAAAATGACCTCTCGCATAATAACTCGTGAATTTGCCATCTTTTTCTGTTTTAAATTTGTGTGTTTCAGTAAGGTGTTCACTGTGCTTCAGTATCTAAAGAGTGCATGTAAAGTACAAATAGCTTACAGTGTTTTTGGGTGTGAAGACATCATGGTTTATTTTAGGTGGAGGTACCTGTGACCCACTGAGAAGAGGAGTGATCCTTTTCCCACCTGCAGTGCACACCCATGTGCACACACTCTGCTTCACTGACATTAAAACAATACAACACAGTCAGAGGTAGAGAGTTTGCATAAATGCGATGGGCACGGCTCATCCCTTTTGAATCCCTTCTCTCCCCTTCCGCTAACAGATTGAATTTTGCTTTTAGTCCACTGTCCTTGGGATAACACCACTAGGATAGGTCACTGAAAACAAATGGTATGGAAGACGCCTTGTAAGGAAAAAATATTCAGAATATCTGTGTGTGATCTTGTTATGTAGAGAACTGGAAGGCTTGTTTATGACCTCAGTGTCTGCGGCACGTCGTCTATTGAGCAGTTCTTCCAGTGCTGGAGACTTCTAGAATATGTCGTGCTGTATCTTACATCATTACATTTTTCTTTTCTGAATGTTCTCGACAACATCACAGTTTTAGTATTTTTAAAAAGCGTCTCGATGTGTATATCTGCGGTAGTAGCTATTTAGCTGCTAGCAGTTAGCATGGCAAACTCTGCCTGTTAGAACATCAGAGGAAATTAGCTTGTTTTGAACTTAATGAATACTAGATAGACAGTTTAATTTCCGTAATTAAAATTTTGTACATAAAACTTTTGAATAGAAAACTAATAAGATGAAAGCAATAAATTTTACATTTATTGCTTTCATAAAAGCAATAAATATTTTATTGCTTTTAGTTCGTAATAACTAGCGTTCGTAACAATGCTAGTTGTTACAGACAACTAGCACGTTGTCTTCGTAACATGCTAGTTCCAGCTACATAATGACCATTTACAGTTGAAACCATATTTACATTATCTAAAAAGTCCAGTTATTTTTTTTTTACTTTCTAACATTAAATTAGACTTGAATATTTTACCAGATTACCAAAATTAATTATTTTTCCTAAATACCAGAATTATATAAGGACATTTCAAAAATCCTTTCTAAACTTAGTCTAGTTTTATTACACACTTCCTCTGTATTTTGATATATTTCCATTTTAGCACAGTATAAATTCTGTCAAACATTATTATTATTATTATTATTATTATTATTATTATTATTATATTGTGTTCTAAAAGTTTCTCACAACAGTTTGCTCTTATTTTGACAACTGCATTCTGCCAGAACTGATGTAGCCGGATCATATTTGTTTGCTGCCCTGCTTACACACAACTTTTCAGTCACTGAAATGAGGTTATTGAGATACCCACTACTAAATAGTAATTTGGTTGTCCTTAATCCACTTTAAGCAACTTGCTGGTATCCTGGCTGAAGATTATAAGGTACTCCAGTTTTTATACTTTTCCTCAAAATGCAATTAAGGGTCAGACTACTGGACATACCACCAATGTCTTATCCCTTTAAAAAAATGATAACTATAATCTAGTCCTTTATATGGCTTTTGAAGTAATGGCTTCTTTGAGCAATCTTTCAACAGTCTTGAGGATGAAATGCATGTGTCTCAACAAAATACTGCAGTCATTGGTACACAGAATCCTTCCATGTAGTGGCCAGCCGTATTTGCACATAGTTGGTGATTTCATTTGCCAGAGTTCTCTGGAGTCGCCCACATTACCACAAAAGAAAGCGAGACTTTTACGGTGTTACCTTAAAATGCAACCTGCGCCCTCATTTAGCTCAAACGTTGCGAACCTATTAGAAGCTTACAAAGTCATGACTTTAAAGGCATAGTAATATTTGCAAATATAAACTTCTGTTTTTAAGACAGTGTTTTCTTTCAATTGTCCGACTTTAACATTTCTGAGAATTTCTTAGTTTTAATGTTAGAAATTGATGTCTTTTTTTCCCTTCTAAATATGTAAAATTAATCTCTGAACATGAGTAATTTTTTTTCCAGAAATGTACTCTTCCATGGCCAGTTTTTCTTTTCGCTTAGTCTCAAATGGTCCCCTAATATTAGCATGTTAGTATTTTCATTTTTGACCAGCTTCGTTACTGTAGTTTTGAGCTAAATACAGTGGAAAACATGGTGTGCCGATTTTTGGCAGCTGGTGTATGCAGTCATTTCTTTGCCCTGTTAATATGATGAGTTCGGGAGCAAAAGGGGGAAGCGCTTCGTGTTATTGTTTTTAAAGAAGTTTCAGTTAATCTGGTTCAGACAGGTAAGAGACGCATGATGTCAGTTTAGATTTGAATCTTGAAAAGAGTCCGTAAAGTCCCTCCCTGCCTTTCAGGCAATGTCATCTTTGAAAACATGTTACTGTTACACTTCAGTGATATAGGATGAACATTTATGTTTCCCTTGCTTACAACTACACAAGGGCCACTTACCTGTATATTGTCTGACTGTTCTGATGCCCCAAATAAATCTGATTAGCTCAACGTAAAATAAATAAATAACTGTTCCACCAGGAAAGTTAAAAATAAAAAAATAAAAAAATGCACAGTAGTCAGATAACATGATATGATATTATAAAAGATTTGATCACTGGCAAAATATTAAAAACATTAATATGTTTTTAATATATTACTAGAAGACTTACTAGAAGTCTTCTAGTAATATACTAGAAGACTTCTAGTATATTGCATACAACCCACATTGACTCCTAGTGGCCTGATCCATAAAACCAGTAAATGACTAAAATATTTCTAATATGGCACAAGGCAAAGGCTAAAGCAGGAGTCTTCAGACTCCATAAATAGGTACTGAGCTTCCTGGATCATTTAGAGATAGGTCATGGAAGACATTTGACTGCTGGAAAGAAAAACAAATACCTGAACAATGACAACATGCACAGTAGAAAATAAAAAAATATATATTATCGCATTGCAGTTCCTCTGTTTGGCCTTAGCTTTGACTATTTCTCCTTGTGCAACCTCTCATGCAGAATCACCTCTTGTTTTCTCCTCAGATTAACCGACAGATTATTTTTCCATCCAATGAAGTTGACTTTGTGTCTAGTGAATCATTTCTGTGTTGGTTAGGTCACATATAATCCTGTTTGAAGAGACAATGATGTCTAAATTTACTGGTTTTATTTCAAATTTGCCACCTGGACACACATTTTAATAATTACTAATTAGATTCTCTGTTCAACAGAAAGTATCAATTGAAAAATAAATATTCATATACTTTTTTTTATTTTAAAGCATTTTAGTCCAAACAGTTAGCCTTGCTGATCAAAATCCTCAAATTGAAAACATTCTTCATAAAACTAATTATATGGCTACATGTTTTTCATTTCCAGTGCTCAGTATTAAGCCAAATATGGAATATTGTGATATTGTGGTTGTTAGACCTTTTTTCTTTCTTTTTTTTAATAAAGAAATATGCAAATCCTTGTAGATCCCAAACATAAAAATGCTCTCTCACATGCAAATATTTTGAGGTTGATTGTTTTCTCTCTCTCTCTCTTGTTTTTTGTCTATTCTCCCACTGAACTAGATAATAGGAACTTCTTCCTTTTAATGTGCTTTCTGTGTTTTCTCAAGATTAATGAATACTGTGGGTTTAAAAAAGGCAGATACATTATGGTGTGAAAGAGATTTTCCATTTTAACAAAGCCTTTACTTTGTCTTTGAAAACTTCGCCTCGGAAATTTTGAACCCCTGTTCAGCACCCCTCAGCTGATTTTATTAAAACCATTTCTCAAACACTGACTGAAGACGGAGCTTCGCTCGTTGTTTGTGTGTGAGGTCACGACACTGGTCAACGTTTTGGGCCAGATCCTTTCCTCTACAGCAGTGGTTCTTAACCTGGGTTCGGTCTCAGGGGTTCGGCGGAGCCTCTGCCGCGGAGGTAAAGACACACTTGTGTAAAGTCGTGATGACGCCCCGCTTTGCCATCACTTAGCCAATCAGTGCTGCGGAGGAGCACTGATTGAAGGAGCTTCACTCTCAGCATGGATTTGAACTTGTGTTTTTAATTACTTCAGCAAAACTCACAGTTTTTACCATATTCTGTAGCTTTCGGTGTACTTCTAAATCTGCTCCTTAGTCGCATCTTTTTGGTGTTGCTACTGCCTCTAGTGGCGTGGGAGTGCTGACACAACTAATATAATTACATTACTAAATCAGAATACCGCAAAGTCTTTATTATTTATTATACATTTTTCATTCTCTTAAGAATGTAGAGCTAATTAAATGATCTAAACAAGACCTTAAAGTGGTTCCAGTTTCTCTCGATGGCCAACCTGTTGAAACTGTGGCAAATTTGGGTTGTTCCTGGACAGTCAGCTCAACTTTGCTGAAAACACTGACTACATTTTGAAGAACTGTTCTCAGAGACTCTACCTTTTAAGAAGACTTGGTGATCATGGGGTTACCCAACTAGAGTCTAGTTGGGTAACCCCTATGTCTTAAATTTGGGGGAATAATATTTTATTTATCTCTACAGAAGGGTTCAGTGAATGCGCATATGAAACTGGTGGGTTCGGTACCTTAAAAAAGGTTAAGAACCACTGCTCTACAGGAAAGTCCCAAGCCACTTCTGAGTAGAACTGAATTTACTCTGTTCTACTGAGTAAAGAACTGAGTAAATTCTACCGAGAAAATACCTCGGCCATTTTCTCTTTTACTTCCTTGTTTTACTGTTCAGTAATACGTTCTGCTTAACTCTGCAACCATTGTTCCACAAATCCCTAATCCCAAGCTCCTCTCTCTCCAACTTCCCAGCCAGTTCAGATGCAAATCCACTTTTCTTTTCTCTTTAAACCGCAACGAAAATAAATGGCTCTTTTGTGGCCACACCTTTGCGAGCGTCATCTGGCACAGGTGAGGTAAGTGAGACAAATTTTTTGTCCGACGGGCTGGCAGCAGATAAGAGCGAGAAGCCTGCTCTGCAGGTCGGTCGGGAAGGCTAACAAGCAGAAGGCTCTACCTGCAAACGCACATCCGTTTCTTTCTGTTTGCCTGCACAGAAAAAAAAAAAAAAGGGTGAGCAGAGCTATTGTCACGAGCCTCTTATTAGCATGTGGTTTTGTGTTTGTGTATAAAGGCAGGCCTTATAGCCACCGCATTCAAAACTACCTGGACGTTTCGTACTCACGTCCGGCTGGTTATAAGTTGAATTCTCCCTTTTCAATGTATTGTTTCTATTCATTATTTACTTCGCAATATGCGTCACAGACGGCCGAATGATGACAGACTGTGAGCGCGTTCACTTGCTGTAGTGTCTGTGACCAAGTGATTGTCGAAGCTAGCGTGGTTTACACGCACAAATGTGTATAAAAAGTCTGACCAATAAATAAATAAATTAAGAGACCACTTGTTAATTAAACTTGTCCATCTTTTTATTCTTTTCTTTTTAAATTTTCAGTAATACATTTTGAAGAAGACCACAAACAAGTTGTGAAATCTTGGTGATGAATCTTAATAGTTTCGTCTGCCATAATAGTGAATCATTCTGACTCTTATAGGGAGCAGCTCGGCCTGTGTAATGACAGGAGTCCCCTCTCCACATGTCTGGCATTAACAGGTAGCACAAATGTGTCAGGGAGAATACACGTGCTCTGTAATCAGCTGCTGTGGAGATTAGCATCACAGCGATGCTATGACACTTCTTCACAAACTACCCCTATCCCAACCAAGCGCTAAGACAGCATGACATCAGCTGAGGAGACGCCAAGGAGGAAGAGGGAGGGGGAGCAAGATACCTGTGAGCTTTAAGGAAGTGACTGAGCCTTTCATTCATTTCTATTATTTCAGGGGAGGTGGGGTGAAGTAGCCAATGAAGTAGGAGTATTTCCAAGTAAATTGGACACAGCCTTGTATTAGATTAAAAGCGAAATTATTCAAAATCTTCTTCTTTGTTAACATAAAGATTTCCATCTGCATTAAGACCTTCTGTCTTATGCAACTAATCCAGCACTGACAACAACAGTCTGTGGAAAATCACTAAAAACGACCCTCCTCCGGACCAGCCTATTATTCTCGTCTGCAGGGAAACCCCGTTATAAGAACCTCGAATGTCACAAGAAGAGACATGTTTTCTCAGCAGGTAAACAACATTGTCTCTAAATCACAGATACACCCTAACAAAAAAGCTGATTATATTTTATATTATGTTTAACTAGCTTCTATTCCCGGAGCTCTACTGTAGACATCTAGACATATTTACTAGAAATATGTCTAGATTTCTCTCCACGTTCTCAGAGGATGTTTTGATACCGACTAGAAAGTTAAAATTGAAGAATGTTAGCTATGATCACTAAAACACCTGGATCTCTGCTTCAATCAGCAAAAAAATAAATAAATCCCGCAGAAACATTTGGACATCCTACAACCAGCAACAAGTATAACTATGACAGATTACCTATAAAAACTGAAGTAATGCCCTTTGAATCTTTTCTGTTTTTATTTTTTCTATTACTAAAGAGCACATTGAGAAATACAAGAAACTTAGCAGCAAAACACAAAGAAGTGAGGGATGACTCAAGAGGTTTATATAAACTGTTGATGTGTCTGTAATTAAAACTTTGTTAGTTTGCAGTTTCTTTGCCAGACATTTGGTGTTCCCTGAAAAATATTTAGCTATCCAATTAGTTTACTCAAATGGCAACAAAGGTTTTAGTTGTTTAGACACCTACATTACTCTTCTTTTATTATTATTTTTAGTTATTTATTGCTTCTTGAATTTCCACTTCCCGTTGTTTTGCTTGCACAGATTGTGCTGAGGAAAACTTGTGTGAACATTTATCCTTGAGTTAATCCAAAAGTTAGGAAATACTGTGTATGCCATGTAATCAACAGACACAAAGCAAAGTGTCCTACCATCTGTATTCACCTACAGTCTTTGTAATGGAGAGATCTGAGGGATATAAATCTCAGCTTAGACAGTTTCCCCACAGTGACAAGTCTTATCAAAGTCGCTCCTTTCATCTGGATAAACTTGTGTTGTGTTGCAGACACCCTTTTTTTTTAACGCCGGTGACACAAACAGGCTGAGTAAGCCGATTTACTGTTCTGTGAGTTTCGGACAGCAAACAGTCACTTTCTGCTGAACAAGTCCAGACGCAGCTCACTGAGTGCTCAGAAACCTCGCTGTAATATACGTGGTCTATTGTAACGCATTATGCATTACTTCCTCAATCGCAGCCACATCGGGGGTGGGGGGAATCTTTCCCTGTTTTCCCAGTTGGACGAAAATGTATACATTAACCTGATCCTCAATGCACAGTCGTCTCATATGCATACTGGTGCCTGTATTTACACGTGCGCTCGCACAGACATGCAGGAAAAAAAGGGAAGACCGACCGGGAGTGTTGACTTGCATCATTCGCTCACTTTTTTACTGCCACCATGTGTGCTGTGTGAATGTCACAACAACACCCCCCCCCACCCCCTGACACCTCTGTGAGAACGCCTCACGCCCTTGATTCCCAGACGAAGGCACACCCAAAGCACAGGGTCTCATCCAATCGGATCCTTCACTTCCTGGATGCAAATGGCGCTTAGTTTTCACTCTCAGACATGATTTAACTGTTGCCTTTTTAAATGATTGAACCATCCAATCATTTTCTTGTTCTGCAGTGTCGGTTCCCATTGTGTTTTCACTTGATAAAGATCACAAAACACAACCGTCTGCTAGCATCGGCTTCATATTCTCAGTGTCTGTTGAGATTACGTTGCGACTAAAACACTTTCGGGACCCAGAGTGACGTTTGTAATTGACTTCTGCAGCTGCAGATTAAGATTTGCTCTTTCAGTCTGAATTATTATTATTTTTCTTTATCTTTGAGGTTTGTGGGTGATTTTGTCTCCATGTGTAAAACAGAAAGGTCATGCAAGGCCTCTTAAACTTTGGGACTTTAGTAAACAAATATAGTCAAAAATATAATGATCACAACTAAAAAGTATGCTCATAACAGCATAGCATATTTTAATGACATGTAGAAAATTGTATCAATAAAAAACTGCATACACATATGATGGAAAATATAAGCAACCAGGACACAATGCCTTTATGCCTTTATATATTATAAATTATGGCTCAGCAAGAATGGGATCTGGAAGAACATATTTAAATGGCTCATAATGCTGCCGTGTTGAGTCTAATAAACATTTCTGAAACTCAGCATTGAACATTTCTACTTTTAGTTCTATGAAAATCAGATTGTTATGTTACTTTGCACATAAATGATTCACATTTACATTCTTTTGATAATCTAATACTTTCATTATAGATCTTTCACATATTGGAAAAAACATGCCTCAAATGTTTCCACATTTTGTCACAGCTGAAAACTAAATGTTTTTTATGTGACAAACCAACTGAAAGTTGTGTATGACCGAAAAGGAAAACAATTCAAGGTTTTCCAAGATTTTCACTAATGAAAATCTTAAAAGTGTGGCGTGCATTTGCATTAAGCTCTCTCTACTCGGACATCTCTGAAACTATTAAGTGCAGGGACGGCACTTGAAAAAAATTCATCTAATTATTAAATTGAGTCTGTATGTGTGTAATTGAAACTCTATAGATTCAGCTGTTCTGTGAGGGCATTAGATGGAAACCAAGCAACACAACGGACATGACAAAGATCAAGTGAGAAGCTTAAAGCAGGTTTAGGCTATAAAACAATATCTGTAGTTTTGAATATGTCAGTGCATCGTTAAGGTCATCGTCTGAAAACTGCAGCTCTACAGAGATGTGGCCGTCCACCTAAACAGAGCATTTCTCAACAAAGCGGAGGCCCAAGGAGAAGTCATAAAAATCCCTCTTTGCAGTTTGTCACAAGTTATACAGGGATTAGAGCAAATATGTGCAGACCTGATGAGACCAAAACTGAACTTTGTAACCTACGTGCAGATCGGTAGCTGTGTCGCACATCACCGTAAAACACACGATGTCTATGTGGAACATGGTGGTCATGCTGTGAGGATGCTTTTTTCTTCAACAGGGAAGGGGGAAGAGGCGTATCATCTCTAAATCCCAACATATACACCAAAGCTTCTAATAAGGCAGACATTTTGGAATTTAAGAAAACTCTAAAGTGGGATTTTGAGTTAGCACAGCCCTGATTGGTTGAATTTGGCTTTTGGGATGTGGAAGAGAGCGAACAACAGAATACCCAGAATAAAAATGACAGTCCAACTCGAGCTGACCTCATTCCACAGCAAATTTGTTCCACCATCTGAAGTAACTTTACGCACAACTTATGCTTAATTGGAAAGTATTTCCATGCTCATCACATTTGCATGCGATGGTTTGTGGTATCGATTTTCTGGAAATCATGTACCGTGCATCATTTTCTGGGTTACTCACTCCACAACACAGCTCAGATTTTCCCCTCACTGGTTGTTTTCTGCTGCCAGTGCCCCTTAGGGATCCACGTGAAATCTTCTGCAGACACAAAACTGCATGGAAACATGGTAAATAGCTTGTTGAGCTTTATTATATATATTATATGACAAAGTATTGTTTAAATTAATGCATCAGAGTTGGATCATATTTTGTTCAAACTGTCATTAGCAAAGTTGTTGTTTGCTTTGAATTTAAACTTAAACTAGAACTAATACTAAAAAACCCCAAAAACAAACATATAAACTATCTCCAGACTGCAAGCTCTTCGTCTCTTTCTTGCATCTGGACAGATGATTTCATCACCAGATTTTCACACCTCCTTCAGCCTCCTGAATAGTGGGGCTGTTAACAACATCTTGGGCATCCTGACATCGTCAGAGGAATAAAGGAGCTGGGAGACGATGCTTGTTTGAAGTATTGATCATCTCCTCGTCCGTCTAGTCTGAAAAGCTGCTGCTGTTCACTCCTTTGATCATGTGCGGTCATTGACGGTCACTCTGAAAGTCCTCATCTCCCTCTCAGTAATGCCAAATCAGGGCAGTAGTTCAAAACTAACCTCACACAATAAGAAAAACAAACAACTACAATTTCATTTTTGCCTATTCATGAAAAAAACAAAAAAAAACAAAAAAACAAAGCTTTTGACCGTGCCTTTTCTGGCTGTTAGAAAGCGTTGGGGGTTAGTGTAAACATCAGCCTGTCTGTGTATTACACAACTGCATGATTAGGCCAGCGGATGAGATGTATCAAAGTGAACTTCTGTTGTTGACTGTGGGACAGGAGTAATCGTTGCTGCCTCCAGGCACAACCACTTGGGAACTGGGTGATTTCTCACTGACTTCGCTCAGCGCCGAAACTGACATTTTATGTTTTGACAGAAATCAGCCAGGCTGATGTTAAGCAGTGGATCTTGTTGGATTTCATTTTAACTTAAAACAGGAAGACAGAAATGATTTGAGGAAGTTTTACATTCTCAGAAGGGGATGGATTTTAAGATATCAGATTTCAGATATATTAGATGAGACACTGTTCTTGGTGTCTTCATTTAGTACAATCCAGATTATCCAGAAGCTAATGGCTAGTCCAGATTTACAAAATAATCAGCAGTTTATGTAAACAAAAGTCGATCATTGTTAATCACATAACAAATGGAGGTTGGAAGTGGTGTTTGCTAATAATTTTCCTATGAGAAACATGCTCAGAATAAAACGTGCAAAGCATACCAGATCAGAGTAACTAGCACTCAAATTAATAAAAAACAAAAGTTACAAGTTCCCTAAGTAGTTTTCCTTTGTTTGTAAATTAGAAGCTGCACTCACCACAATTTTGCAACATTTGCCATTTATGACAAAATTTGACTGTAACCCATTCCTGACTAAGAAATCTGAAGTTGTTTTCTGATTTGCAGCTTCCATATTAACTATAAATTAAAAGTGTAGCTCACTGGTTTTTGAGTATCAGGGCATCTAAATGATCTCACGTTCATAAATTTACTAGGGCATTACGTTTGGTTATGTGAGGGTACTATTGAGGTGTGGAGGGGCAAAACTAATCGATACTTAGTTTTGTCCCTCACTTGGACTAACAAATAGCTTCATCTTTGTTCATGCTAAAGAGAGCATGCAAGCAATCTGCTGCAGATTTACCAGAGCCTCACTTCGAAAATCCCGAACTACCCAAAACTGTTGTTTTGGTTCTGTTGAACCATTCAATAAATTTCACTCTCTTTCTCACACTCACACCCGCCACAGACTTTCATAAGCCCAAAGTCCATGAGAAAATAAATCCAACCAAAACAAAAAGACTTCATCTATCTAGAAGCAACAGTGTGAGCGGTGCCAAATCCTCCTCGGAGCATAACTGTTTAACTGCCAGTTAGGAAGGCCGACGAGCCACGAGCCAATCAGATTTGTCGTGAGCCGGGCAGACCTGTCGGTGCACCTGCTGATTCCCAGGCCTCCTTGCCAGTCTCAAAGTAGAGTGAAACCTAGAGTGATACTGGCCTTGTGCCAGAAGAAGAGTTGGCTGATGACTTCTGACACAATTGCTTATAGCAGGGGATCCTGGGAGATCTTCAGTGAGAAGATGAGAGAGAGAAAAAAAGGTGACTAATCATGAGAAGTCAGGGAGGAGGAGGATAAGTTCACTTAACTCATGGGAACCTAAAACCTGTCCAACATGAGCTATGATGATTGCTCAACGAGGGTATTGTGCCTACACAATGAAAGCGACTGTGTTTGCATCATGTGTGAGTGTACTTTACATTCATCTCAGCCTCTTGCTTATCATCACATGTTGTGTTAAAGGTGTTCGTAAGGCATTCTGTTGAGTCTTTCTCGGGGAAAAATAGAAAAATAATTTAATTGGACAGCAAAGCTATGAAAAGTCTTCCAACCTGTTCTCACACTCACATAGACCGAGGCTGACTGGAATGGCTGGATTTCTTTTCTTTTCTTTTTTTTTAATTGCTGCTCTCTCACTATGATGTTTGCTAATTTTACACGATGAACTTGATTCTTGTACCTCGCATGAGGTCATCGACTCAGACACACACAAAGCAGAGTTAGCCATTCTTTTGAAAAGCAAATTTTGACGAAAGGTCATAAAAGACCCAAGTACAGTTTTGATCTGAACTTTACTCTCTCTATCGAAACTGACGCTAACGAAGGAGGAATTAACTCTGCTTAAGCTAGTGACCATTCATACCCCGTCCTGTGCTCTGGTTGAACGTAATCTTTTCCTTTTTTCTTTTTTTTTACAGAAAACACCTAAATTCATCTGGAGTTGGGGATGTAAAGCAAGTTTACTGCGACACGTCTTGCAAAACCAGTCACTCACTTAGTTAATATAAACTAAAAGGTAGAAAGCAATATTTAGAAGTAGTTAGAATAAAAATATGTTGAGCTAAGTAAGCTGTGGTGTGCTAACTTGCTAACTGCTGGTTCCCGACACCATCTTCTTGCATATAAATGCTTTGACCAGTAATCACAGAAACACTGTGACTACAATCTTCCAAATGCATAACATATGAGATCAGAGAAATGAATGCTGATTCATGTGTTTTCTTTTTTCTGATCGAGTATATCAAGCAATTCATCAGTCAAGCCTTTGTGTCTCTAGGTTTCTCAGTTTTTCTTAAATCCATGGTTGTTTTATTTTTGCTTTTCTTCATTGTTGAGTTTTGTCCCTAACCAGTATCCACCAGGCCTTACACAAATGATTCTGCTCAGCATGAGTAGATTATCGCCACTTGAAGCTTTCCACACACTTGAACAGTCTACCCCAATATTTTCAAAACAAGTAACAGAAACATGCCTTATGCATTTTCTGAGGCATCAACAGTTGCCTAGCAACGGTGCAGCCAAGCATCCCTCCTGCTGATGTAATTTAAGACCTCTCTATGGGTGCTGGAGAATCATTTTTTTAGGAGCTAAAAAAAAGCAGTCTGATATTCTGAAAAAATAAAAATAAAAAAAGAAAATCTATGCCAAGCAGATCAGATACCCAAAGCAAACTTTATTACACACTCATATTAATGTTTATATATTTCTATCCATATGTTTAAAACTTCTTCATTTGAATAAAAGGCCACATTTAATCTGATATCTTAACCATTTTAGCCAAAGGTCACGGCTCTTTAGCAGCATCTGATCCGTGAGAGAGGCGCCTCAAAGTTCACTGCTCCAACTTGTGACAGCGTCAGATGACCAAACATCAGCTCCCGTGTGTGACCTCTCCAGACAGGGTCAGAAACCGGATGTCCCGCGTTCACCCGAGAACAGCAGAAGTTCAGACAGAGCCCTGACACACGAGCGCATGACGGAGGGCACACTGACTAACGGCAAACATACGGCCGCTGTACCACGGCTGAGCGGGTGTTTTTGTCCTCCGGCTCACTTGTGACTCATCTTCACCGCACAGCTGTCGTGTCCTCCAAGCACTTCACGACCCTTCTCAGCTCAGTCTTTTCCACTTTACGTCAGCAGAGCTCAGTCTTTAAATGACCATAATGGACCCTTTAATCTCTTCAGCCTCATATTCCTAACAACAGACCACCGAAGAAGTTTATTGTTAATGACAGAAAATGACTTAACCTTGAGACAGTCTCTCATGGCTTCGTCCCTTTGAAATCACTTACGCAGACAAAAGCACTTAGTAAGAGATCGCCACTGAAACCCGTCGTGCGGATTGCCATAAAAACCAGTCAGAAGTTACTGGTCATGTGACAAGACCTTCAAACCACAATTCAGAAGATCATTTGGCTGAATCCCATTTAGTACATTTACTCTTTCCACCAGCCCTCCTAATCCCCCAGTTCCTGGGGAATAAAAAATGGGACACTCCTTCAAGACCAATAAAAATGTAAACATATGGAATATCAGGAGAATTTAATTAAACAATATACATTAATTTGTATCAAACTACACTGATTGGTTTGAAAGTAAAACACTTTAGGTTGAGAGGAAGATACGAAGTGATTGACAATAATCAGTTACACTAAATTTAATATGTCATAAAAATTTAACCCTTTCATGCATAGCGCTTGCTGCAGTAGTCAGCCGTCTAGAAGCTTTTTTTTGTGTTTCTTGTGAATTTTTATGTTATAAATGCACACGGAGCCCTGAAGAGGGCATCATACAATACACTGTCAACTGACGGCCATTTTTATTAAATCCAATATGGCAGACAGACGAAAAAGCAACTCATTCATATCCAGTCCCTTTTTCTGCTGTAGAGGACTTGTGCAGTTAAAAACAAAGATATTGTGACATCAAGTAACCCTTAAAGACTGATACTACTGTACTGATGTATTTTACAAATAACTTTGTATTTGGAGAAACTTACAACTGATCATCTAGAATAAAATCCTGGAATTTCTTTTATTTTCTTTTTTAAACAATTTTTTCCCCTACCTTTTTTATATGCCTTAATAAAATTAACAAAAACACTTTGTAAAAAAAAAATCCTTAAAGGGTTAAATTAGACATAACAGAGGTGCTTGTGCCTTAAAAATGCTCATTTGCAAGCCTGGCTACTTTGTTTTCAAATGCTTTCCTGAGAAATTGCCTGTTTTAGGGGCCCTGACGCCACAAAAACAGCTGCTTCACTTTAACTTTTAGAAATGTTTGATTAAGGGCCAAGAAGTAAAATGAGATTTATCTTTAGTGAGGTAACTACAAACCAGTCAGCTTTATAAGTTTTCCAAAACTGAAAACCTGTAGAAAAGAGGGTGAGTGTGTTTTGTGTCAGTCATTGCTGTCAGACATGACAAATGCAAACTGCACAGTTGAGCTGCAACACCAACGACACACAGATTTACTGTAAAAGGCTTTTTGTTTATTGTTTTTTTCATCATGTCAATCTGAGATATAAAGCAAAGGAACAGGATGGTTTTGAGATGACAGTGATGCCAAAAATATAACAAATCATAGTTTTAAAGCTTGACAGCTTTTAAAACCCAGTGCCCCACATAAATATAAACTCCCTGGTAAAGTTGTGTAAAGCTCTTAAGATGAAATAATATTTTATTGCAGTTGCATATTTTCTCACTAAAAACACATCCATTAATTAGCTTGACATCATTTATCTTTATATTTCATGTTGCTCGCAGTTCAGAAAACAGACCACACACACACACACACACACACAAAACATTACATATGATACATTGTAACACTTCTACTTAATTTTTTTTATGTGGTCAGAATGTCAATCGACTGTCAATAAGTTTTCCGTGACTTCCTGTTTCCTTGTGTGGTAAATATAACGTTAAATGCCGATTTCTCTTATCCCTCCTTAAAAATGGGAAAGACGAGAGAACAGGCCTTCATAAATCAGGAAATGGCCGCAGAAAAACAGCTCCATGTCTATGCCTGCCCATATCCGCAGTCATTTATGAAAAAGCATCCAACATCTAGAACTGTGGCAAACAAGGCAAATTTTGCCACTGAGAAGGGTGTAAGGGAGGTGAGAAACCTCGCAAAAGAGATCCGGAGAGTTTTCTGTGTAATATCATGCAACTGCAAAACAAAATTAAGTCATTTTAAGGCACTTTACACATTTCTACATGTGGTGCCAGTAAACATGGCCCCGTACTTGTTTAAAATAAACAAAAACATCAAACTCACTTCCACAAGAAGCATAGTAAAGCTTGTACTTATATAGATATACATGTTCCTCATATTATAACACTGGAGTGCAAAACTTTCAAAAAGGTTTTTTTTTTTGAAAGGCGTAAAGTTGAAAAGTGACATTCAGATCGAGGCTATTGAGTCTTTTCTCTGCCTGTGCTCACTGGGCGTCAGAGATCAGGAGTGTATTAAGCTAATAAACAAAGACGGGTGATTTTTGAAAGGGGGAAAAAAAAAGGCTCCTGCAGTGCTTTGCTTTTACAGATGCACATTAAAGAGACAGAAAGCCAATGGTGTCTGCTCTGCTGAACCTTTACACCTCAGACAAGAACCAGTTCTCGTCTTAGCCAAAAGATTAAAAGGGCAGTGACATTACTTTTCCTTTAAATGAAAATATACACATATGCTTTTGTTGTGAATCATAAAAATCAGATCAAATACAAGTGTCAGGCTCAGCAGGTGTGTCACCTGGTTTCCTGGAAGAATAAAAAAAGTCTGACCAAACCAGCCGGGGAAGCTTTCACAAACAGGTAAGAATGCGGCGCCTAATTGTAGCCGGCAAATAAAAATAAGTCATTGCTGCGAGAAAAGTGAGAAAACAACACCCATTGGCCAGGACACAGAGTCCCGACACTTTCGGTTTGTAGCCAGTAGTAAAGCACAGCATGCAAATTCGCTGTTTTGCTTCCTTTTTTTTTAATATATACTGGTCTGGCCTCTGCAGCTGCACCTCACAAAGCCTCAACTCGATGTACCATCTCTCTGACGTATGTACCACACGAGTGGTGGACACACAAAAAACAGCATGTGCAAACTCTGCTTCTCCTGTCGACTTGGAACAACTATGCGAATATGTATCAATCTGTTAAGTGTGACACCAATCACAGGCTGGGAATGTCCCCATATCTGCTTGGTTAGTTTACAGCACCATCCACCTCTCTATCTATACTATGCGTCAAAGAAAAGACAAGCCGACTTTACTGATGACGAATCTAATGCATAAAAAGACAATGAGATACGTGACTTAAATAAATAGAGTCTTCAAAGAACTGAATTCGAAAAGAGTTCAGATGAAGCAGAAGAACTTCTTCCAGCTGCACCTCGAGAATGTTTTGGTGCGCCTGTCGGAAAACCTCCTTTTCTTCCCCTTGCGCGTTTTGCTCTTGATGGCGGCGAAAATGGCCGCGTCGAACGCCTCCTTCAAGTTCTTCTGCGTCAGCGACGAGCACTCTATGTAGTCCGTGGCTCGGATCTTGTCCGCCATGCTCCGGGCCCGCGAGCTCAGCACCGGCTTGACTTTGCACTTGTCCAGGTCGATGAGGACGTTGACGTCCAGCAGCCGGTCCAGCTGAGTCCCGACGAGGATGATGGGCGAGGAGGCGTTGTGGGCCCGGATGTCCGGTACCCACTTCTTGGTGATGTTGTGGAACGAGTCGGGATCGACCATGCTGAAGCACAGGAGGAAGACGTCGGCATGGGCGTAGGACAGAGCTCGGAACTCGTCAAACTCTTCCTGCGTGCCAAAACAAAGAGGCGCAGAATTGTTTTAGTATCACTCAAGATCTCTAGACACGGCCGGGGAAGCGGCACGCACTGACTCACTGGATGCGAGCGGAAAAGATTAAAATTCATTGAGAAATCTCCCTGCTGAGTCACAAACTGGTTTCAACAGAGGATGTCAAGGTTTTCATGCATCACACCTTGAAACGATAAAAATCTACCTACAAAACCTTTTGTGCTTTTTACACGTAAAAAAAGTAGCCAGTTTTATGCATTGAAATTATAAAGTAGCATCAGCAAACAAATAATTACATATATTTATATTTGTATTTGTTGGGATATCATGTGCATGTGTAAAAATATCCAGGCATGCATTTCCATTGGATCTTGCTGTCCAGCTTCGTTTTTAAAAAATAATTCAGATAATTTCATAGAAGGCAAATAACTTTGGTCTGACATGATAATAAAACAAACATATTCACAAAATTGGAATAAAGTCTAAGAATTGTAACATAATTTTTTTTTAAAGCACTGTAGATTTTGTTTTGTAGACATATGGGCTTAGAATCCCACTGAAAATAAAGGAATCACAAGATCGTCACGTTTATGGATCAAAGCGTCGTGTTCCTTCAAAATTGGCTCTGATGAAACTCAAATAAATGTTGTTGGTTGATGTTGGTTAATGAGTTAAAGGCATCGAAATATAAATATTCTATTTTGACCTGCCGTTCAAAGATGATCAAGAGAAAATTGGCAATTTCCAATTTGTGTCTGATTGATTGGTGCATCTTCATTTAAAACAATAGCTTGTTTAAAATGATTCCCATATATTGATAACATCAAAACTGCTTATGTGTTACCCTTACAAAAAGTATCTACATTCACAAACCCAACTTGTCTGACAATTCTGGTGTCCCCTATTGGTTCGGATGCTCTATGCAGCTTCTTAGTTTACTTATGCATTTGACTGGTTGGTTGTTAAACCAGGAAAAGACAATATTCCAAATGGTTCTTTAAAAGTGTAACTTTAAGTGTCTCAAACAATATTAACAAATTCTACATCATTCAGTATGAAGTACTGCTGAAAACACATGTAAAAGAAGAATCTTACCTGTCCAGCTGTGTCCAGAAGTTGAATTTTTACTGGAGATCCTTCCACTTGGACCTGACCTGTTGAAGAGCAGCAACACAATCAATTAGTTCCAACAACAGACCAAAAATGTCTTAGTAGTAGATTTTTTAAAACCGCCACACACACACACACACAAAAAAACTCACCAGAAAACACATCAAACCCCGTCTGCTGATACTCTGCCGGGTATCCGTTGGAGATGTAGCTGATGATCATGCTGGTCTTCCCCACCGCTCCGTCTCCGACCAGCATGCAGCTGATCACATCGGGGTCCAGCTCGTCCTCCCGGGTAAGCCCGCAAGCTGAAGGGACTCGGGACTCGTGGTAAAAGTAATCCATTTGGGGTGGCATGTCGAGGTGAGCATTAAAGTTCGGGACGCCAACTCTTCTGCCTCCCACCTGCCTGCTCGTTTGAAATCGGAGTGTCGCTGCAGAGAGTTAAAGCGCCGCTGTGCGTGTCCACGCCGCGCATTACTGCTGTGACTGAAGGGACGCGACTCCTTCGGCTTGATGCGCAGCAACAAGTGTGGGAGGCGCCTTTCTTAATGCGACAAAGGTTATGATTTGTATAGACACTCCCACGAAGATAAGAGAGCTTCAAAAGAGCTCTAAACAAAGAGGTTTAGCCGGGGTTACGTTTCAAAGTCAGGGTTAAAATCGCACATGATGATTTATAATTTATGCCCTCTTCATGTGGAGACCTTTTCACCTTCTTTTTTTTTTGTCTCGTAAAAAAATACAAACTCCAGTGTGTTTTATTGGGATTTTATGTCGCACACCTACACTACAGTGCCATTGTAAATGAAAATCTGCAAACTAAAATCTGATGTGGCATACATTTCATTCAAGGTCTTTAAGTCTAATAATCCTATTTTTTGTTTATAATAATAATAATAATAATAATAATATAAGCATACACAATCAACCTTAGAAAGGTATCATAAATTATGTATTCCAACACATACGGAAAAACAAAAAAAAATTAAACAAAAAAAGAAACAAAACACAAATAAACAACCCAAAATCAGACTTCAGTGGGACAACTTGAATATATAACATCAAAACAAAACTAATAATAATAATAATAATAATAATAATCCTTTCAAAAAAGTAGTCATCTTTAAAGCATTTTTTTATTTCACAAAATGATGCCCCTAAATAAAACCCACTAAAATCAGTTGCTTCCAGAAGTCACGTGATTAGCAGCAACTCCCTCCATCTGTCAAGTGAAGACCTCGGGTTTGTTTAGTGCACAAACAGCACAGCAAAAGGGTGATGGGGGGGGGGGGGAAGTTGAAGAGAAGATAAAAGGAAAGTTTGGTGATGAAATGACAGTGAAAAGGAGAATTACAGGAAGAAAGTTAGTATCAAAAGAAAGCCAAACTAATTTCCAAACTAATTTAAATTCAGCTTCCTGTTTGGCATAAGCGCTATGGAAGACAGTTGGACTGGTTGGATTGCTCTGAAGCTCTTAATGCCTATGGTCAAGATGCTTCCTGTGACAAAAAAGTAATACACATCACTCTGAATAGACGGTGGTAACAGTGAAATATAGTGGTGGCAGCATCATGCTGTGGTGTATGGGTGGATGGGGGTTTTACGTTATCAGAGTTTGTGAGAAAATTGATGGACACATAAAACATACTTAATGCTGGCCAGGAAAATGTCTCTTCAGGGTGTCAAAAAACTTGAGACTCGGGGTGAAGATTGACCTTTTAACAGAAGAACAACTTTAAACATGCATGCACACAAGCACAATAGAATGACAGATCAAAGCAGATACATAAATTAGACTGGCCCATTTAAAGTCCAGACCTGAATGCATTTAGGAAACTTTGGTAACAATTGTGTATTGGTCTTAAAGAAGACAGTTCACAATGGCTGAATTTAAATTAGTTTGGAAAACTACGCGGGCAAGATTTTCCGTCCTGCTTCAGTTTTATTTATACGCCATGTTGTGTTGACTAAGCACAGAAAACCCTCCACAATGCTTGAAGTTTTTGATTGTAATGTGACAAAATGTGAAAAAAGTTGTGAACATTTTTGCAAAGCACCCTAAAAGTCCTTAAATTGACCTTTATTTGGCTTACAGTCAGATTCAGATACATAAAAAAGAGATATCTGCACATTATACACAAATCATATACATAACTTCATGTCATATTAGATATTACACTTAAAGCTTTTCTAGCTTTGTATTTTAATATCTCAATGCACACTATTCTAATCTGAACTCAGTGCGCCCTCTGTTGGTTCAAGACAGCACTACAACCACAATGATCACATGATTCTCCGATCACCTGACTCTGAGGTTTCGCCTTGTGTTGTGCAGTCGGAAGCTATTTTGGCTGCTATTTTTGCACGAATTATTTAAACGTACTTTCCTCAATGCCTTTGAAGTTTACGTGAAAATATTGCAGCCTGTTGTGCGTATTTATTTTAGACACAAATTGAGAAATAGGTTAGCTGAACATTTAATTGTGTATGTTGCCAAAGCTAGCTAGCTAGCTAATGTTGACCATCTGATTTAGTAATTTGCAGGGCGTAAAATAAGTGTTCCTCTGCTCATTTCATTATGGCTTCTATTCTTGATGAGTATGAGGACTCTCAAAACATCAGGCAAAGTTCTCAGCAACACAGCCGCCTGAGCTCTGCCAACATCGGGCTAACACATTCAGGTAAGGTTTCCATGCTCTCTCTTTAGCTAACGAGGAACCAGTGAATTAAAGAGCATTGCATTGCAAAACTACGTTCAAATCAAGGCCTGCAAAGTTGAAACGCTGCTCTCTTCTTCTACCCAAGGCTTTGTGAATGTCAGACTGGAGGAAGAAAAGCCAATATTCAACAAACAGAGGATTGACTTTACTCCACCTGAGAGGATAAATCACTTGGCAGTCTGCAACAACCAGCTCTGCATGAGTCTGGGAAAAGACACGTTGTTGAGGTAAAAAGTCCTTCTTTTTTAAAAAATCGGTGGGGTTCTGTGATGTTTTCGTTTAATTATTTTAAAACAAAGGCTATATTTTTTTGTGTGATTATTCAAGGTGTTCCGCTGATATTTGTCAGTTATTTGCCATCCGAGTCAAGCTTTTGACAGTAATGTTTTCGGTTCTGTTCAGGATTGACTTGGCAAAACCAGATCAACTCAATCAAACCGAATTAGGAAGGAAAGACGACAGCAAAGTGTACAAGCTGTTCCTGGACCCGACAGGTAAAATTTTAAAATACACACGAATATATGGTCATATAAAACAAGTGGTCCAAAACAATAATTTAACAACATGTTGCTGCAAAAGTATTCTGAACCCTTGTACTTTTTAAACATTTTGTCCAATTAAAAGCACACATAATACATTTTATTGGAAATTGGTGCAATAATGCACCACGGACAAGTGCATAATTGTGTTCTCATATTATAAGATATTCATACCTTTTTACAAGCAGAATTGGTGCATTTGTGTTTAGCCCCAATTACTCCAAAGATCCAGAAAAGACCTTCACCAAAGATTTTTGCTTATTATCTTTGTTGTCGTTACTGCCCAGCTATAAAAAGGGCAAGTTATTACCTCACTACACCTTTCTGCACTTTATTCTCGTTTTTCAGACGTGTTGTTATTCCAAACGCAAACGCACAAGCTTCACACACACCATAATTTATCACAGTAACGTGACAGTGGTATGATTACGAGATGCATAAAAACAGCAACTAAATCCTCCTCTGTATTTTCCGTCCGCAGGCTTCCATCTGTTGATCAGCCTGAATACCAGCGAGTGTCTGTACCTCAACAGGAACACCCAGAAGGTGCGCAGTCTGTCCCGCTGGAGAGGCCACCTCATCGAGAGTGTGGGCTGGAACAAGCTGCTGGGCAACGAGACCAGCACAGGGCCCATCCTGGTTGGCACCAGTCAGGGGATCATCTTTGAAGCGGAGATCTCTGCGAACGAGGGCAGCCTGTTCAATACCAACCCGGATCAGTACTTCAGACAGGTAAGTGTTGGATTGAAGTTTCCCTTTTGTTTTTGTTTTTTTGCGAATGTTTATATTATTTATTCCTCTTGCATGTGACTTAATGCTTACTTGATTTTGCCCTGTGGCAGGTTCACTCCCTGGAAGAGGATGGCAAGCCTGCACCAGTCTGCTGCTTGGAAATAGAGCGAAGCCCAGAAAACAAGTACTTCATCATCGCCACCACCCGCAAGCGCCTGTTCCAGTTTGTGGGTAAGGTGGCCGAAGGGTCGGAGCAGCAAGGTCTCAGCACCATCTTCAGTCAGAACCAGGACCTGCTGCCCAGTTTCCAGGAGTTCCCAGCCAACATGGGATACAGTGAGATTACCTTCTACACAGCAAAACTTAGGAACTTCCCCAAAGCGTTTGCCTGGATGATGGGTAATGGCGTTCTCTATGGCCAGCTGGACTACGTCCGGCCCGATTCCCTGCTGAGTGACGTCCAGGTAAATATCTGTTAGACGGCTCTACCTGTTCAAGATTAAAGGCTCCCACATACATGACAGTCGAAATTGGTTGTTGTCGACGTAGACGCGCGTTGAAAATTTCAAAAATCATTTTGTCTGCCTGCCGAACTCGACGCCTGGCCCTGGTCAAACTATTCCAGAAGAACTTTGTGCGAACTGTTGTCTGATTGATCAGAAGTTTGTTGCCGTGTTTTATGGGGAAATGCGTTCAGTCAGCAAAGTTGATATTTTCCTTCAACTCGTTCATTTTCCCTATCTGGTTTTTGTATCGGCAGGACACATGAATACTTTTGAGGAACGTTTAACTTGTGAGGAATTATGTGCATTTGTGAAATTCTTCACTATATGAAGCTGACTTCTATATAGTTATATATAGAAGTCATATATTGGTAAATGGTTAATAACTGCTGGAGACTGTCGGTAGACATGTGTGGAGGTAACTCTGTGACAGTTTCATAAAAGCAAAATAGAGGATACAGGGAGAGAGGGGGAACCATGACGTATACAGAAAGGGGAGGGGTCTCCCCACACTGGTCCGCCCCGTTGTCTGAAAGGTGTGCCCAAATGTGAATGTACTGAATCCATGCGACTGCGCATCACCTGTTCAGCTTCAGATGAAGTATGTGGGGGGCCTTAACTTTGGTCATTCTCACATTTCTCTGCAACAAACCTTCTGCTAATCTGTTCTCTTACCACCAATCAGGTATGGGAATACACACCGGATATTGACATTAGCCAGAACAAACCCATCTCCATTGTGCTGACACAGTTCCACTTCCTGCTGCTGCTTCATGACCGAATAAAGGCGATCTGCACTCTGAACGGACAGGTGGTGTATGAGGACGTGTTCCCAGATAAATTTGGCCCCCTTAAGAGAATGATCAAAGATCCAATTGGCGGGTTGGTATGGATCTACACGGAGCGAGCAGTCTTCCGATATCACATCCAGCGCGAGTCTAGGGACGTCTGGCAGATGTACATGAACATGAACAAGTTTGACCTCGCCAAGGAGTACTGCCGCGACCGGCCCGAGTGCATGGACATGGTGCTGGCTAAGGAGGCCGAGTACTGCTTCCAGAACAAGAGATACCTGGAAAGCGCCAAGTGCTACGCACTCACTCAGAACTACTTCGAAGAGATAGCGCTCAAGTTCATCGAAGCGAAACAAGAAGAAGCGTTGAAGGAGTTCTTGCTGAAGAAACTGAACAATCTGAAACAAAGCGAGAGAACGCAGATCACCTTGCTGGTCACCTGGCTGACCGAGCTCTACCTGAACCGACTCGGGCAGCTGGAGAGCGACGACAACAGCCTCATCTTCCAGGAAACCCGAGACGAGTTCCGCCAGTTCCTGAGCAGCTCCAAGCACAGGGACTGCCTGTTCAACAACCGCGGCACCATTTACGACCTGCTGGCCAGCCACGGCAACGTGGACGACATGGTTTACTTCTCGGTCGTCATGCAGGACTACGAGAGGGTCATATCCCACTACTGCCAGCACGACAACTTCAGTGCGGCCCTGGACGTGCTCGCCAAGCACTGCGACGAAAAGCTCTTCTACAAGTTCTCGCCGGTCCTCATGCAGCACATTCCCAAGAACGTGGTGAATGCGTGGATCCAGATGGGCAAGAGGCTGGACCCGAAGAAGCTCATCCCGGCTCTGATGAACTACAGCCAGATGGGCAGCACCCAGCAGATCAACGAGACCATCCGCTACATGGAGTTCTGTGTTTACGAGCTGAATGTCACTGAGGAAGCCATTCATAACTACTTGCTGTCACTTTATGCAAAGTACAAGCCAGACTCTCTATTGCAGTATCTCAGACAGGCGGGTACTCACCCCTCAGAGATCCACTATGACCTGAAGTATGCACTCAGGCTGTGTGCGGAGCATGGCTTTCTTCAGGCCTGTGTGCTGGTTTATAGAATAATGGAACTGCACGAGGAGGCAGTGGATCTGGCTTTACAAGTAAGTGATGCTCCTTCGTGGTTTGTTAAAGGGGGCTTGTTATGTAAAATTCACTTGCTGCACTTTCTTGTACTTCCATTGGGGTCTCAACTGCTTCTAATAACAGCCCAAGCACTTAAAAAAAAAAAAAACACCCAAGTCTTTTGTTGTTGACTTACAATGAAGAAACCACTTGATGCATTCTTGTTGGTCGTGCATGAGGCTCCACTTTTGCTTTTCAAAGATGTACATAATTACATATTTGTTTGCAGCCATTTTCATGTGCAAGTGTAAATGTTGAATTGGGGGGCGTGGCCAGCAGCAGCTTATTTGAATTTAAAGAGACAAGAGGCTGTGGAACTGAACTGATCAGAAAATCTCACTATTTAAGGATGATTTTGTGAAAAAAATTAAATGAATGTGTTTTGTACAGCCGATAGACATATCAGAACCTGTTCAAGGAAGCATAATAGGTCACCTTTAATGCTCGTACAGCAAGTTCCATTTCTTCACATGCTTTGAATGTGGTTTTAGAAAGGTTTTCTCTTGTCAATAGGTTGACGTGGACTTGGCCAAGTCCTGCGCAGATCTGCCCGAGGACGACGAGGAGATGAGGAAAAAACTTTGGCTGAAGATCGCCAGGCATGTGGTGCAGGAAGAGAAGGATGTGAAGAAAGCCATGAACTGTCTGTCCAGCTGCAACTTGCTCAAGATCGAAGACATCTTGCCTTTCTTTCCAGATTTTGTCACCATTGACCACTTTAAGGTCCTCATTCATGATGATTTGAACATTGTAACAACAAAACCAATTCTGTGTGAATATAAGGTGTGATTTTAAGAAATGATCAGCTTCCATGGGATGTGGCTGATATGAGAGTATATTTAGGAGCTTTGCTTACAATCCTTTTAAAATATCACAATGTTGAATATATTTGTTTTGTTTTAGAAATGCAATCCTTCTTTTTTTCAGGAGGCAATCTGCAGCTCCCTGGAGGAGTACAACAAGCACATCGAGGAGCTGAAGCAGGAAATGGAGGAAGCCACAGAGAGTGCTAAACGAATCAGGGAAGACATCCAGGAAATGAGGAATAAGTACGGCGTTGTGGACTCCCAAGAAAAGTGTGCAGCATGTGACTTCCCGTTACTCAACAGGCCCTTCTATTTGTTTCTGTGTGGACACATGTTCCATAACGACTGCCTGTTTCAGGTAAAAACAGGTCTAAACTTCCTGTTTTTCCAGCTGTAGAAATGCTTTATACCAGTGGTTCCCAAACTTTTTCTGTGCCCCCCCTATGGATTACAAATGGCTGTCTGGTTGAAACCATGCGTGTGACAGGGGGGCAGGGGGCATCGACTTTTTTGGGGCGAAATGAATGTACGTAGCTGAAAATAGACACCAACATCGGTAGCCTACAAGCTACTTGTTAAGCTTAAGGTTCTGTATTGATATTAGCTAGTCATCTTTTAGCTAACACTACCTACATCCAACAGCTTTACTCAACTCAGTCGGTTAGTTTGGAGGGAAAAACTGAAAAGTTCTTTGCGTTTTGCTGGTTTGCTGCCGTGATTCTATCACAAACCTACGTAGCTCCGCACAGCAGCAGCAGGTCTCCTTCACAGGTGTAAACCCAGCGCGAGCGTCGTAGCGCTCATGTTGTGTTTAAAGGCGGCTCGGAAAAACAGGTTACAGCATGTTAACAACGGATTAAACAGTTTTAACTGCTGATAAAAGTGACAGAGGACACAAATATGGGAAGTGTGGAAGCCTCTACTGTATCAAATTGACATAGGTAAATAGGTTCTAAGGTAAAAACCCAGCGCATACAGTGTTGATGTTTTGGTTTTTTTTTTTCATCCAGACTGCTTCCGGCGCCCCCCACAGTTTGGGAACCTCTGCTTTATACAAAGGCTTTATAAACTGAGAGATCTTTAACTTTAACCAGTAACGTTAATATAGCAACCAAGACGTGATTTCTTTTGCGTATTTTGTTTTCCTACCATATAGGAAGTGACCCCTCACCTCTCAGCCTTCAAGCAGAATCGCCTGGAAGAGCTCCAGAAGAAACTGGCTGCTACAACACAGTCCTCTAAATCTCGCCACCGTCCCACTCAAAAGGAGGAAGGGGACACGGCGAGTCTGGGAAAGGGCATCGGGGCAACGAGCCGTGAGCAGATCGTATCGGACATCGATGACATCGTTGCATCTGAGTGCGTGTACTGTGGCGAACTGATGATCAAATCCATCGACAAGCCTTTCATTGACCCGCAGAAATTTGAACAGGACAAATCCAGCTGGCTGTGAAGACATCTGTTTGAAAACGAAGATGCAAAGGCCTTTCTTTTTTTGTCTGTGAAACCCGTAGGACCAAGGAACTCGGTAGAAAACGATATTTGCCTGATTGCCTGTTGGTAGTGCCTATTCTGATTTACGGAATCCTTCTTATTTTGCTGTCAGTCTGATGGAACAAACTTTGCACTTTGTATATAAGTATTTAAAGAGCGATCGTCAAGAACTGACTTTGTGAAAGATGATGCAAGACAATGTAATATCAAATATTTGCAGTCAGTACAGTACATTGCATAAATGTGATAATAACTGCAGATGTCACCGCACAATAAGTTTTAGCTTTTAGCATTACGTTGGGTGGTTGTTTGGCACTTAAAACATAACACACAACAGCATCTCTGTTTGTTCTGTTTCTTGGTCTGTAATAATTTACGATCCAGTAACTGTGGAAAATAAACTGTTACTTCATATTAAAGCCATTTTGGGATTGAATTGCTGTAACATCAAGACTTGGGTTTTGAGGTAGAAAAAATTTGGTTTAAAACTGATGAAATATTCAGACTCGTTTTAGGCTGAGGGTACAAACTTAAATGCACATCAATGTGGCTATAGAGGGAAATCTCTGTAGACGTGAAAGCACAGTATGAGCAGCAGATTAAGGCAAATATCCAGAAGTGTTTGGTTTTGAGCTCAAGTTTGTAAAATTATAAGTTACTTAAATCTGAAAGTAAATTGTACTGTCTAGATACCTAAAACATGAGCACTCTTCTTAAATTGTACTTATATTTAAGGAAAATGGTTAAATGACAAGCAATAACTTGTTTTCTCCAACATAAAAGTTATTGCATATTTATAACAAGCTGTATAATTAGTTGGATCACACCTGCAAGACTTTTCCAGTTCATGTCATGGATATATCATGCTAGTAGACACACAGTGTTTGCAACTTGTTTTTTGTGTGTGTATATATATATATATATATATATATATATATATATATATATATATATATATATATAGAATACTGAAAAAAAACAGTTTTAAGCTATTCTTAAAATAGAAATATCTTTATGAAATTCGTAGTTAAGTTTATCTTAATTTGTTAATGTGCGCTTACGTTATTCGCTAGCTTCCACTGGTATGCCTTTGTGCCCATTTTGTATAAAAAAGTTTTTTTCACCTCAGACATTTCTTATGAAATATTCCCTGCGACGCACAGAAACAAATTACTTTTTGGAGATGCATCAAAAGTTTATCTGTATAAAATTTTATTACATCTGTATAAAAATTTATCTTTTGAACTGAATATAATAAATTTAAAGATTAATGCATCCAGTCAGCCATAATCACAACGAATAATGTAAGATTTGTTGTGTTTTCTGGGAACAAGCATATTGTACATTACAGTTATAGAAATGAAAGACACTTTGCTTTATTTTACTATAGCAATACTATGGAGTTTTTTATTTTATTTTATTTATTATTTTAAAGCAAAATCCGGTTTATTCCCTTTACCTTAAAATTTCTTAAACGTTGCTGCCTCATCTTACCAAAAACGGAGTTCCCTTGTGGTGACGAAAGACGTTGTTCGGCAATCTTCGCAGAAAGCAGACACTATCAATCGAGATCGGAAATTCATCGTCGTGCTTGTATTATGCATATTTATACGACTTGCAATGTCATATGTAAGAGTAATATAACATTTTTTAACCGTAAAGAAATCTTGCTAATTTTTTTTTGGTTGCTGGTGTTGGCTCAAAGATACCGGTTGACTCTCGTCTCTCTATCTGGTATTGATTAAAGCGCCTGCTCCTTGCTGTAACCTGGCCATGGCGTCGTGTCTCTGCTCTCTCAGTAACAGAAAGTGGCCGCCTCTCTGCTGCTGCTGCCGACTCAAAGCTCACAGACTCGCTTGGTGCCTCAAACCGCCATTTTGGAGCCACAGAACCGAGAGTCGGCAGCAGCGACGAGAGGGACCGGAGGGGGGACACGGGGCTGAGGTGAGAGACTCCGCGGTGGTTGTTATGGCGAAGGAGCAATGGGGAAGATGGCCAGGAGGGAGAAAGAATTAAAAGATGGGGATCGTGCATATACCAGGCAGCCGAGCCTCTGCTATTACCCGCTGCAAGGGTACGAGAGGCGCGGGCGCTGGGCCTCGGTGTCGTAACAGCAAGCAAGCCAACAAATTATTATTAAACTGATATATCTTTATACATTGTTTAGGCTGGGAGGTGGTGGCCTTAAAGAGACAGAACCAGTTTGAATACTTCATATTTATGGCGTGAGACGATGTCCTCGTCAGAACTCCTTCGTTTCTGATAAGCTAGCCAGCTAGCATTTCTGATAATAAACCACGTTAAAAATGATACAACAAACAGTTGTCTAATTACATTTGGTGGCTACTGAAGGAATCTACCAATATTGACTTGAATATTAGGGCTGGTTTAATAAACAGCTGTCAGCGCATGTGTGCACCAGCACCTTGACCCCTTTCTATAACTGATCGGAGCCAGCTAACGGTCGTTAGCTTGTATGCTAACCGTCCGAAGGTTAGCTAGCAAGAGGAGCCCTCCATCAGCGCTCGTCTGGATGTACTTCTCTATAACGAAATATGACAGACAAATAGTAATGATAAAACACATTTCTGCATTCTAAAAACAACAAAGCCTGTCTTTATTTTAATTTAATCTTTAACACTTCTAAAGCAAACCAAACATGGCAATTCACATTACAATTTTTATCCTCACATACAAACGGACACACACAATATAGCATGTAAAAATATTTGTGCCCTTCTCAGTTATTGTAAAAAGCTATATTGACATCACTGGATTCAAACACTGACCCCTCTTTTTCAATTTTTGACTAAAGTCTGTCACTGATCTTTCCTGCCACTGCCATAGATTCTTCACCTTAGATTCAAGTTGGGACTCTTACAGAGTAACTCAAAATTATTTGTTCCAGGCATTAGACATTTTTTAGTTAAGTTAAAAGAATAATTTAAATATTTATCTGTATCTACAGATCCTCAGACAAAACAGAACAGTTTTACAGATAGGATAATATTAGTATGACCAATTTAACAGAATTAGCCAGGGTTACAAAGGTTATATCACTCATGAGCTACACCTGTATCTCAGAATGGGTTGGCAAGTTTGATCAAATATTTATTTAGAGTCTATGCTTCAAAACATATCTTGTTTTTTACAAATGGAATGCCTTTGTTATACCCTCTGTCCATATCTTAATTGTTGGAACATTCTTATTCTTCCATAATGTGAGCATTTATTTGTTTTTTTCCCCTGCTGTTATGAGACAATAGGAAATTGTGATCCAGTTTTGGTTAATGTATGTGAGGTTTCAGATACTCCAAGAATAATAAGGAGTCACAACTTCCATAATTTGAGACGTTACATGAGCCAGAAATGTAAAGGCTTTATCGCTGAGGCCCTGTAGAACAGCAAGGAATTTGGGAGTTCCAATCCTCCTGAAATTTTGGACCGCATAAATGTATTTTGCTTATTTTATGAGCTATACATGCTCTCAAAAATGGAGTCATTAAAGAGTCCAAATGTTTAATAAAAACCTTTTGAGCAGATCAAGGTTTCCAGAAACATATTAAAGTGTCCTCCAATTACCAATTCGTCTGTAAAATATATATAAAAAAAAAAAAAATATATATATATATATATATATATATATATATATATATACACACACACACACACACACAGAGGAGTTTCCATATTAGAAGCACATATCTTCACTAATGTAATGCAGGTGCTATGAACTACTATAACTTAGCAACAAGGACTAACATAAGTAATTGGATTAACTGAGATGAAGTGATCATTGAATAGATGGTCAACTAATTTAGCAGTTACTCATTAACTAGTGTGTACAGACTGAAAAAAGTAAAAAAAAAAAAACTACATATTTGTAAATATGTTCTATTTACAAATATGGCCTAGTTTTAGCTTCACTTGGTTCAAATTAAGTAAAACAAACAAACAAAAAAATCTACTGCTATCCAATTACATAATCCAAAAAGTAATCACCACTTGATGTTAAGTGAAGCAGAAAGGGCTGAGCTTTTCACATTTTCATGTTAGAAGTATTATTTAGCAGCTACCTGGATGCATCCTTTGCTACTAAGGATCAAGTATACACCAAAGGAATGCTGTTATTGCATTTTACACAATAAAAAGAATTGGATTATTTGTATTTTCATATATATACGTATATTTTACTTTTAATATTGTAGGACATACAATATTAAGTAGTTCAATGAAAAGTCTTGTCAGATTAATCATCACAATAATCAATAGAATAAACGATTACGAAAATAATTGTTAGTTGCTTTCCTAATAGTGACCCTCATTTCATCTATAGTTTTTTTTTATGCGTACTACTTTTCGCATGGTCTTTTCACAAGAATTCACTTCTTTACTTCCTCATTTCATAAAATTAGAGAAACTGTGCTGCTAAGCAATAATACAGCAGGGCTGTCAAACTCATTTTCATTTTGTCCTCTAAGGGCCAATTGTGGCAGAATTAAACTGTTAGAATTTAAGTAAATAGCTGTCTCCGCACTTTGAAATATGACAAAGTACGTGTAACATGATGCATGTTACACGTACATGCATCACGTGTAACAGAAAATGATTGGATTTCTTCTTTTCTAGACTCTTTCACCTTTGTGAGGTAATTCATCTTGGACTCAAGAGGAATGCCATTTCTTTCCCAAAAGGTAAAGATCCTCTGTGGCCTTGTGCATGGATTATGTGCTTCTAGAATACTGCGCATCCTGGAATTAGCCTCTTGGCCCCCCGCCAGTCGTGTATAACTTACTCATCTTCAGTGTGTGCATTTCTTCAGTAAAGGGTTCTGCCCTGCTGGGCGGAGGAGTAAGTGCTGCATGGCGTCAGGGCAAGATGGCCGCCAGGAGGACAGGACGCCGGGGCTCTCTGGCCTGGCCAAGCCTCTCTACCTGCAGCGCTTGGAAAGATCTCTGAAGTTGGACAGTTTCCTGCGACAAACCGCTTCTATCTTTAACAGAGACATAAGGTATAGAGAAGAGGAAGGGGATGTCACAGGGACGGACTGCAGATCAGTGCACTAAAGTTTCGTGTTGTTACTGTAGCGACGATAGCGATGACAGCGACGGCGCTTTGGGGACGGGCCTTTCCCTGGACGCCTCCAACCAACACGCAGCGTTGTCGGTGAAGAGTGAGCCATGCGAGCAAGAAGATGCGCTGTCAGACTGCAAACCCCTTAACGGAGTACTGCAAGGCAAAGGTAAGAGGACGTTGGGAGACGAGATGTTTTTCTCCTGCACAAACCTCACTGCATCATGTTTATTTATAAAATATGACATTCTTCCCATCGCTTCAATCCAGCAGACCAAAAGGCCGACAAAACGAATCTCTACAATTTTTCAAAGTTGAAAAAGAACAGGAAATGGCTCAAGGTAATGACAGCCGCTTTCTTTTAAGCATGTAAACATATTACACAAATGACCAGTTAATTTATAGTTAACTATATTATAATTAACATTCAATAAACAACTATTTGATAGTTTATTAGTGAAGGATTGCCATATATAGCTTAACAATCTGGTATTTACAGTTAATAACTACTTGAAGTGCTGCTCCCATTTTTTTTTTTTATTGGCTTATTTTGAACCATTTGCATTCCGTTTTAGCCTCCTTTCTTGTGTATTCTGCAGAACATCCTCCTGAGTGACGACACCACAGACTCTGACGCAGAGTCCGACGACGCTAACTTCAGTTTGTCTCGGGAGGAGCTCCACGACATGCTTCGGTTACACCGCTACAATCGGCAGCATCAGAGCAAGTTCTACTCCGACCGAGAGGTGCCGGCGACCGGGATCCATGCTAAGAGTCCCGCCCACTTAAGAGTTCCCCCTTCTGATCATTTTGTGCATCTCTCCGTGCAGCTCTGTCAGTATCAGTACTACAGCACAGGACTCCTGTCAAGTCACGATCCTTTCTATGAGCAGCAGCGCCACCTGGGAACGAAGAAAAAGAAAATTAAAGATGAGAAGAAAATCAAAGGTAAGGGAAGATGTTGATGATGTTGCTGCTTAAAAAGCATAAAATATTCCACTTTTTTCTTTTTTTTTTTGTTGTTGTTTTTGTTTAGCAAAATTAAAGAAAGTGAAGAAGAAAAAGAAAAGAGGAGAAGAATTTCTCAGCGAGGAGCGTCCGTACATCACCAAGGTGTTTGCAAAGTTTTCCCACGATGCTCCACTGCCCATGGTGAAGAAAAAGCATCTCACTGTTGAACAGCTGAACGCACGGCGGCGTAAACTGTGGCTCACCATCGCTAAAAAGGAGATCCCTAAGGTCAGTGTGTAAGAACCAAGGGACAAACCCGCATTTGCTCTACGATTGTGGACAAAATATGACCTGAAGATTGTTTTTTGTCCTTTATAACCTTTTATTTTTCTTCATCTTTATTACAGTCTTTCAAGCAGAAGACGTCTGCCAAAAACGTAGTACTCACCAACGCTAAAAAAGTAAGTCAACTTTACAGACAACTACATGCTTAAAATAAACTTTTACTGACGTCATCAAGTCATTTTACGGCTCTGAGCGTTAACAGCTGCTCGGTGTTATTCCAGCTGGCCCACCAGTGCATGCGAGAGGTCCGGCGTGCCGCCATCCAGGCTCAGAAGAACTGCAAAGAGACGCTGCCCCGCGCGCGGCGCCTCACCAAGGAGATGATGCTCTACTGGAAGAAATATGACAAAGTGGAAAAAGAGCACAGGAAGAGAGCCGAGAAGGAAGCTCTGGAGCAGCGGAAACTCGACGAAGAGATGAGAGAGGTGGGTCACTACTGGGTCGATGTGGATGGAGACGTCAGAACGGGGTTCCTACACAGTCTGGACAAGGCATTCAATTGGATTTAACTATTTTCTGACTAAAAAGGACTAAGAATGAGATTTGTACAGCAAAGGGATTGAATTTTGACATGAAAAATGTTCTTTTACAATCTTGGATGCACTGAAGTTTACTCCCTCCGCAGGCTAAACGTCAGCAGCGCAAGCTGAACTTTCTGATCACTCAGACGGAGCTGTACGCTCACTTCATGAGCGGCAAGGCCAGCATGGGAGCACCGGGAGGGGACACGACGCAGGAGGACATTTTGCGAAAGCTCGAAGACAATTCGTCACAGAGACAAATCGATGTGGGGGGAGGCGTGATGGTCAATGTTGGACAGGAGGATTATGGTATGATAAGCAGCTTGAGGAATTTATTTGATTTATTAGACAAACGCAGTGAGGCAATCTTAAAAAAAAAAAAAAAAAAAAACATACCAAATTTCCAGCTTTACTTTGTTTTGTTCAACCAATACCGTATGTGATCAGTAAAAACTTCATATTGAATTTGATTCTAATCGTTTATATCAAATGATTTTATGTGCTTACAGACAGCGAATACTACAAATCGCAGGCCTTGAGGAATGCTAGAGAAGCTTATCAGATTCACCAAGAGAGAGTAAGCTGATATCCCTCCATCAATGGAGATTCTGTCATCGCCTACAAAAAGAAGAACTCTTAAATATACCTCTGTCGTGTCTTCATGTAGACCAGGATGTTTGACGAAGAGGCCAAAGACAGCCGCAGTGCCTCTCTGCATGTTGCGGGCAGCATGTCCTCAGGACTGGCCTCTGGGTTTGGAGAGAGCTACAGTCTGTCAAACCCCTCCATCCAAGCAGGCGAGGACATTCCTCAGCCCACCATTTTCAACGGAAAACTCAAGGGTTATCAGCTCAAAGGCATGAACTGGCTGGCCAACCTCTATGAACAGGTAAGTTCGTCTGTCTCTCTCAGTAAAAACTTGACTGGGAAACTGAAAGCTTTTTTGTTTTTAAGGTTTTGGAGCATTGTTTTGTGTTTTTGGTTTCCTAATCGCATCATTAGCATTAGCCTAAAAATGTAATCGGGCCTCAAATAGGATTTTTTTTTAATTATTTTTTTTTTAAGTTTCATCTATTATATAGGGAGCAGCTACTAAAGGCTGAGTCTTTCCAAGCATGGTCTGGGTCTGTTCTCACCAGTATGACTTCACATGATGAATTATCCTTTAAAAAAAAAAGAAAAAGTATGCCTCGAAGATGAATTGTAAAGAAAACAAACCTTTGGTCTTTCAGCAGCAATATTCTGAAATATTGCAGAAGGTTTTGGGAAGTGTGAAAAAGAAAGGGGGAAAAAAATCGTCAGATACTGAGTCTAGCTACACAGTCCGCAGAAGAGATGTAAAGCGAAACCTTCTTACACAAGACGGAAACCATAAACAAAAACACTGCAGAGGTTTTCTGGGCACGACCTCGTCTCGGATTGTTAGAAGGACATGTGTTGTGTGGTGAGCTGAGTCAGCGTTTCAGCTCGCCTCAGGGGAAAATGGATTCCATGTTTCCGACTTTAACGTTATAATGTTGAAAAAGCGCTACGTGTGTTCTGATCTGGCATCACAGTCAGGGTTTGAGAACAACGAAAATCCAAAACACACTTTTCAGATTAAAAAAAAAAAAAAGTACTTTTTTTTTTTTCTTTTTTTTTACTTCACAATTTTGTTGCTGTGAAGGTTGCGAAATGAGAAATGCGGAAAAACTTAAAGCGCTGCAAATACTCTTGCACATTGGTAGCTTTTCTGTCTGTATTACTAAAAGAATCAAGTGTTTAGATGAGAGTGCGTGGTCAGCGTACATCAAAAAACACAAACTTTAAGGTGTTTTTGTTGTGCAATCCTTGCTTTGTATTATTTTTTGGGCAAACCATAAAATTACGCTATTAAACGCCCACATGGAGTAATTTAGCTCTCCGTTTGTTTTCTTCTCTTTGCCACAGGGGATTAATGGAATCTTGGCTGATGAAATGGGACTTGGGAAGACGGTTCAAAGCATCGCCCTGCTGGCCCACCTAGCGGAGGTGAGAGAGAGAGGACTGGGTCAAAGGGGCGACGGGCTCGTTTACACCTCTCCTCCGTAACATGCTGGAATTTTATCTCGTCTCCATTGTTTTTCACTCGTGGAAACATCTACCGGGCTGCCTCTTTGTGCACCTGCTTCCTCTAAAGAGTTCCTGGTTTGCAACTCTGCTTTTTTTTGTTTTTTTTGCAGGTGCTGGAACATTTGACTGCATAAGTAAATATGTCAGATTTCACACATGTGAATAGCGAAATTGCCAGCTTTATTTAGTCTCTTTCCTCTTAAGAAGGGAAGAAGTGGTAATCAAAGGTTGTATGCGGCTTGTTTAGATCGATGACAGAAAGACGCACGCTGCGTTCCTCGTAGGACTTCCTGTTTTTCGGGTCCCACTTTCAACCGCATACGCAAAGACCACCTGGTGTGGCGGCTGATGAGGTCTGCTCTTTTCCCCCGCAGAGAGACAACATCTGGGGTCCGTTCCTGATCATCTCTCCGGCGTCCACGCTCAACAACTGGCACCAGGAGTTCAGCCGCTTTGTGCCCAAATTCAAGGTGGGAATCTGTAAATGCCGACCGAATGCGGCAACGGAAACACCCGCAGAAAACATTCCTCTTTTAAATCTTTCTCTTTTTTTTCTGTTCCTCTTCTCTGTTTATGTGTCAAAAATGTTGAAACTGGTTGATTTTTTTTGTACTACAAACATCCATTAGGGGACAGTATTGTAACATAATATTTTTTTTACTCAATAGAAGACTATTTTGAATTTTTAAGATTTTTTTTTTTAACTAATCTTTTCGCATAGCATAGCTGGCCTTTCTGGCCTTTGGATGAATGTACTTGCCAAAGTTTTCATAACCCTTAACCCTTTTTTTTTCTTTTTTTTTTTCTTTTTTTCCTCTTTGCAAGCACAAATCTGAATGTAACTTAGCTGTATTTTACTTGATAGACCAACACCAAGCAGTGCATAATCATGAAGTTAGAAACGAAAGGATACATGGATGTTAAAAAAAATCTAATTGTTTTCAACACTTTTGTTCCTCTGATACCCCCAAACAAAAGTGAGGGACATTGTTTTCAGACATCGCCGAAATGCTAAACGAAGTTCAAACGTGTGTAATTTAATCTAAGCATAAATACCTTTGCAAGGCACTTCCCAGATAGCACAGAATGATTGAAACAACATTGAATCAATGTCAGCCAGAAACATTGAATCAACGTTGAACGCTGACA